>NC_053491.1:199454263-199754263 GCF_905171775.1 Rana temporaria | reverse complement strand
TACATTCTAACTGGTGATAAGTCACCTTGGCCGTTACACTTTTTTTGGTTCTGCAGGTATTACTGGCACAGCCTCTCAGGAAGGTTTTTGATTTAGCTTATGCCATTTTGCATCCTATTTACCTTGCAGGTAGCTCCAAATGCAAATCGTCTGTGTGCTCAAAAAAGTACACAAAAAATAAAGGACAAGTATAGTTCTTACAGGGAAGACCACATTTTTGTTGCATTTGAAGACCCGCTGTATATGTATCTGTGTATATGAAGCATAAATCAGGCAGGAGTGTGCTCCTTTCATTTTTTGTTTTGGGGGCACTACCTGATTGTTATTTTGTTACAATATACTGTCAGTATATATAGATTTTGTTTTAATAAAGATATAAAGAATTTAGACTTGCTCATCAAATCTTACAGCTTTGCACTCTTCCCCAGGAAAAAGAGTAATGAAAATATTTTGACCTGAATTGGTACAAGGGATCATACTGTAACACTGCTGTCTGTTTTCTTTATACTGATGACAGCCTAAGCTCAAAAATCTTGCTAGCGCTTTCTATCTTATGACAGATTTATTTTAAGCCTTGCAAAAACATCAAAACTGACTGCACTGTGTATGACAAAAAAGCATAAAATAGAAGTATCTATTAAACTAGTTAGAGCTTTTCCTATAATGCTGTGCAAACAGCTCTAATGATGTGCACAGTTCAGTAATACATTCAGTAGATATTTATACTAGATAGAGAACAGAATATGTCCAGCTTAAAGGAAATGCATGTTCTTTGAAAAGTTTTTGAAAGGCTATGAGTTGGCATATTAATTGAAAACAATGCGGCCCCCATGAAACTGAGCTAAAACCATATCTGCTAAAAGAAAAGAAAATATATTTTCCTTTCTACCTGCCCCTGTTTTGAAACACTGCTTCTGTCCTGCTGCTACAAATATTTAATTTATACCTGTTTCCCCTTCTGCACACAGTGGTGCCTCCCACCAGGAAATACATCCTCTTGTGACATTCAAGTTGGTGGGAAAAACCGCAGAGGAGCAGATATTCCACACACCCGTGTTGGAAGGCAACATGTTTTTTTTCTAATGTAAGAACTAAACTAATGTTTCTGAACTGTGAAATCTGGTTACAGCTAGTGTCAGGGAAGGTTTTACCTGTTGGTGGCATTGTCAGGTTCTTTGGGTTGTGGTACTGGTGTCCACCAGCGGGTGTCTCCTGACAGTCTGGTTTCACCTACTGGTGGCACTGTTAGACCTTTTGGCCGCAGTACCGATGTCCACCAGCGGGTGTCTCCTGACAGTCTGGTTTCACCTACTGGTGGCACTGTTAGACCTTTTGGCCGCAGTACCGATGTCCACCAGCGGGTGTCTCCTGGCAGTATGGAACCAACATCATCCCCTGCAATCAGGACCTGTGTGATAAAAAAGGTTAAATATCAGAGAAATTCTATTTAATTCATTAAAAACATATAAGAAAAAAAAAAAACATGATCGATAAGAAAATGTGTATAAAAAAATAATATGAAAAGCATACGCCTCCATACCTCCATGCTCTTTACTACTATACCAAGCATAGGTAGGGGCGGGGACACACACCTAGTCACCTGCCCTCTATCTACCCATTAGTATTATTTATATGCCTCTATTGAGGAGAATTTAAAAGTTTAGTTAGGACTGCAGAATGCAGAGAGCCTTGGCGATGGCCTGCAGCTTAATCATGTATTTGCAAAATGCGTGCGACCAATCCTCTGTTTGTAACCACTTAAGGACCGGACCAATATGCTGCTAAATGACCCAAGGGGTTTTTACAATTCGGCACTGCGTCGCTTTAACAGACAATTGCGCGGTCGTGCGATGTGGCTCCCAAACAAAATTGGCGTCCTTTTTTTCCCACAAATCAAGCTTTCTTTTGGTGGTATTTGATCACCTCTGCGGTTTTTATTTTTTGCGCAATAAACAAAAATAGAGCGACAATTTTGAAAAAAATGCAATATTTTTTACTTTTTGCTATAATAAATATCCCCCAAAAATATATAAAAAAAACGTTTTTTTTCCTCAGTTTAGGCCGATACGTATTCTTCTACCTATTTTTGGTAAAAAAAATCGCAATAAGCGTTTATCGGTTGGTTTGCGCAAAATTTATAGCGTTTACAAAATAGGGGATAGTTTTATTGCATTTTTATATTTTTTTTTTTTTCACTACTTATGGCGGCGATCAGCGATTTTTTTCGTGACTGCGACATTATGGCGGACACTTCGGACAATTTTGACACATTTTTGGGACCATTGTCATTTTCACAGCAAAAAATGCATTTAAATTGCATTGTTTATTGTGAAAATGACAGTTGCAGTTTGGGAGTTAACCACAGGGGGCGCTGTAGGAGTTTCGTTTCACCTAGTGTGTGTTTACAACTGTAGGGGGGTGTGGCTGTAGGTGTGACGTCATTGATCGTGTCTCCCTATAAAAGGGATCACACGATCGATGCAGCCGCCACAGTGTAGAACGGGGAAGCCGTGTTTACACACGGCTCTCCCCCGTTCTTCAGCTCCGGGGACCGATCGCCGCACTCCAGCGGCGATCGGGTCCGCGGGACCCGCGGTCCCGGAGCTTCGGACCGGGTCGCGGGAGCGCGCCGCGGGCACGCGCCCCCGACCCACGGCTGGGTACTAGTACAGGACGTACCTGTACGTACATGTGCCCAGCCGTGCCATTCTGTCGACGTATATGTGCAGGAGGCGGTCCGGAAGTGGTTAATGTACACAGTTAGACAGTTGAATTTGGCCTGCTGTTTGGGTGGTAAGTGTGAGCCTGATTATAAACGTTTACAACTTTATTTATACTTACTGTTTGCTTAAAAACGCATCTCATTTAGAGCCGGTTCACACTGGGGCGACTTGCGATCCGACTTCATGTCGCCTCAAGTCGTCCCAAGTCGTGCTGTAGAGAAAAACAATGGAAGTGAATGGGAGCGGTGTTAATACACACGACTCAAGGCGATCCGACTTCAGAAAAGGTTCCTGTACTACTTCAATCCGACTTGTAGGCGATTTGCACCCATTGATTTCAATGGAAGTCGCCTCAGAAGTCGGATCACTGTCTTATCTGAAGCTACTTTCCAGGAAGATAACATACATTTCTCAGGCAAACCTCTCCCTCCCCCTCCCTCTCCCAGAGCTGATTGTTGTTTTATTGGCCACTGGAATGTCTCCTGTCCTGGAGACGACTTCAAGTCGTGTTGTAAATCTCCCCAGATCGCCCTGTGGTTCACATTCAAGTCGTGTTGGAATCGCCTCTGGAAGTCGCGCTGGAAGTCGGATCGCCCCAGTGTGAACCGGCTCTTAAAGTCCCAAAAACTCCCCTCTTTTTTTTTTTGTCTAATTCTACGGTCTCTTCTTGTGTGAGAATGGTCTCACTAAAATTAAAGATACCTTTGCCTTTTATGTTCTTCTCCTTTTTCCTCCAAAAACGCCTCCCCCTTCTAGTGCCTCTCCTTCTTTTGGGTCCCTTTTTTTTCCCCTGTGGTCCTTGTGAAAATCCTGACCACTTGATGTGGGAAAATCCTGATATAGGATGTAGGAGGGTTCAGTATAAGTGTCTCTGTCATATGCCATATATGGATAAAGTTCATGTCCTGGATCATCATCCCTCAAAGACGAATATCTGTTAGCTATAGGGATCTGTCTGCCACAAGGGGTTCCATACGGCCCTCTCGAGTAATGGTTAGATGCTCTTCAATATGAGGCAAAAAGGCTTTTATTATGACCTCTTACCCCACCTGACCACTAGGTGGATGATGGCCTCTTTGTGAGCCTTGATAAACAGGGTAGTTAGATATGCATTGGTTATGCTGTTATCAGCATGATAACTTCTGACAAGTTCTCTGACACATATTATAAAACCAACCTGAATAGATTAGCAGAAAGCTGCTCTACTCACAGGACAGCTCTGAAAGTCTCTGCCTATCTGGAGGGGGAGGGGAGGGGATGCCTTTCCTTCAATTAGCTGTCTCCCAGTGTAATCCAAGATTTCTCTCACAGTGCAGAATGAGGAAGTGAAACTTCTAACATGATCTGCACTTTCTAAACAGTATATAAAACTGAAGACAAAAGATATACATGTAAAACTTATGTAGGAGGATTTGTTTTATCTGAGTATCATCTGAGGCTGTTCACTTCACTTGGTATATGTAATGGTTCACATCCACTTTAAGAACTATGGAGTCTGTCACTTCCCTTCTGATAGTACTAGTGACCTGGCTTTTTTTTAATGCCGATACAAGGGTTTTAGTACATTCTAAGTCATTGACCTAGAATACATTTGTAGATTAGGAACTCTGACTTTGATCTGCCTTTCTAGCAACCTTTCCAGCTATAGATTAAAAACTCAATTGCAGACCTGTCCAATAAAATACTGTAATGCCTCGTACACACAACCAGTTTTCCCATCGGGAACACTGCCATGACAGCTTTTGGCCGGGAAAACGGGCAGTGCGTATGCTCCATGGCGGTTTTCCGACAGGAAAACCGCTGGGAAACCCGGCGGGAAAAATGAGAACATGTTTTCTTTTTTCCTGCCGGGATTCCCAGAGGTTTTTAAGCCGGCAGTTTTTCTATGGGGAAAGCCTGCGGTGGAGCGTACACACGGCCGGGTTTCCTGACCAAAGGTCTCATGGCAGTTTTTTCCCCTTGGTTTTCCCGATGTACTTTTTACCACTGAGAAAACCGATCGTGTGTACAAGGCATTAGTAGTAATTCTCAAAAAAGAAGGACTTCTTATACTGGTCTTGCTTCAGTAAAATAAATTCAGATTCAAGTCTTAGGTTTAATGCACTGTATACTTAAGGCACTGTTTTTTTTTTTTAATAAGGACAATATATTAATTTTAAATTCTCCCTTATATTAACCACTTCAATACAGGGTACTTTCAGCCCCTTCCTGCCAAGGCCATTTTTTAGCTTTCAGCACTGCGGCACTTTGAATGACAATTGGGCAGTAATGCAACACTGCACCCAAATACAATGGGCCAGATTCAGGTAGGGGCGCGCATTGTTACGGCGGTGCAGCGTATCGTATTTACGCTACGCCGCCGTAAGTCAGAGAGGCAAGTGCTGTATTCACAAAGCACTTGCCTCCTAGCGTAAATGGGGCCGGCGTAAGCGCGCGTAATTCAAATGAGGATGAGGGGGCGTGTTTTATGTTAATTATTGGTGACCTGACGTGATTGACGTTTTTCCCGAACGGCGCATGCGCCGTCCGTGGAATTTCCCAGTGTGCATTGCTCCAAAGTACGCCGCAAGGACGTCATTGGTTTCGACGTGAACGTAAATTACGTCCAGCCCCATTCACGGACGAGTTACGCAAACGACGTAAAATTTTCAAATTTCGACGCGGGAACGACGGCCATACTTAACATTGGCTACGCCACCTGGGGGCAGGTTTATCTTTGTGCGGCGTATCTCTTACGGAAATGGCGTATCTTTACTGCGACGGGCAAGCGTACGTTCGTGAATCGGCGTATCTAGTAATTTACATATTCTACGCCAAAATCAACGGAAGCGCCACCTAGCAGCCAGCGGGAAAATTGCACCCTAAGATACGACGGCGCAGGCCGTCGTATCTTAGCTAGGTTTAAGTGTATCTCAGTTTGAGCATACACTTAAACTTACGACGGGCTTAGATTCCGAGTAGCTCTTTGTGATTCCGTAACTCTTTGTGATTCCGGCCCAATGTTTATAATTTTTTTTCACACAAATAGAGCTTTCTTTTGGTGGTATTTAATCAACTCTGGGTTTTTTATTTTTTTGCTAATTAAATGGAAAAAAAATTTTTAAGAAAAAACGCCTTTTTTAGTTTCTGTTAACCAATTTTGCACTCCTAAACCTTGTGAACAGCCTTCCCAGAAGAGTTGAATCTGTTATAGCTACAAAGGGTGGGCCAACTCAATATTGAACTCTGCAGACTAAGACTGGTAAGCCATTAAAGTTCATGTGTGCGTAAAGGCAGTGTGTAAAGACAGCCATCCCAATATATATACAGTATATATATATATATATATATATATATATACAGCCCTCAAAATTTCCACTCGCCTACTAGCATTTGGCGAGTGGATTTAAGCTGGGGGCGAGTGATGCCAGGGCTGCATGAGCAATCTCCCTGCAATCTGTGCCTACACTTAGAGTCCCGATGAGATTGACAGCCGAAGAGGAAAATTGCATGCTCGGGAAAAGTAGTCTGGTGAGCCGCGCACAGGCAGAGCAGTACACAGGTGCTCTCCTTACAATTCTCATTAAGCCATGGGACCTAACAGTATGACCTCTCTGAGAGTAATGAGTGAGGTGGGGGATTGCGAAAATTACTACTCTGGTGCAGCGCTCACTGAAAGTTGCCCTGACATGAGAGCGGCAGCCTTCCAGTTTGTGCAGTTTTTTTCTCCTTGTGCTCTATGTAAGTGTCCAACAGTTTAGCCTGTGCACTGTGAACAGACTGGTCTCAATGTGTGCTGTGCGCTGTCAGTGTGCGCTGTGCTATGGTGTCAATGGCTGTGCAGTTGTGTGGATCTCAGCGCTGGATTGTACTCCCTCCTGCTGTGCTGCAGCTCCTCTCCTCTCTGCCAGCCTGAATAAAAGGGGGAAGTGGGGACATGCAAGCGTGGAGCCGCACACACAGGCTCCTGATGATGAGATGAATGGGAGAGAGAGAGAGAGAGGATGGATGGGAGTTGCAGAGGAGACAGCAAGAAAATGGGGAAGAGACCCAGTTCTAGTGCCATGTCCATCTGGTCTGCCCCCAGTGCCCATGTCCCTCTGGTCTTCCCCCAGTGCCCTGTCCCTCTGGTCTGCTCCCAGTGCCCTGTCCCTCTTGTCTGCTCCCAGTGCCCTGTCCCTCTGGTCTGCTCCCAGTGCCCTGTCCCTCTGATCTGCCCCCAGTGCCCTGTCCCATTTTGTTAAAGTTGTTGTTGGTAATATTTAATTTTGTAACTTGATTCTGCATAAAACATTGTCATTCCATGAGATAATCTACGAGGGCGTGTTTACAGGTGCAATTAGGCGCAGGGCAGTGTATGAATTAGGTGGGGCAACTGGTGGCGAGTAACTCTTGAGGCCTGGCTAGTAGCTCAGGACTTGAAATTTTGAGCCCTGTATATATATATATATATATATATATATATATATATATATATATATATATATATAAAATATAGGATTTTTTTATACAGCTTATCTGTAAAATCCTTTTCTTGGGAATACATCACAGGACACAGAGCCTTAATTACTTAATTGGTAATGTAGTCACCACAGGTGATTGGACACTGGTTAATCCAATTAAAATTGAGTTCCTTCCCTATATAACCCCCCCCCCCCCCCCAATAATTGTCCCACGTTTAACTCCGAAGCGGGGTGGGAGCTCTGTGTCCCATGATGTATTCCCAAGAAAAGGATTTTACAGGTAAGCTGTATAAAAAAATCCTATTTTCTTGCTCATACATCACGGGACATAGAGCCTTAATTACTTAATGGGATGTCCCATAGCAATGCTAAAAATGAGGGGAGGGAGACACAGATCAGAAAACATCTATATACACACTTTTTTTTGTGTGACATGTAAACAGTTTGATTTGCTTCAAAAAATTGTAACAGACAAGCTGTGAACCAGATGGCTTGAGGTAAAAAGCAGGAAAGGTTGCTTTATGGTGCAAAGTAGATACTTATCTTAAACCAGAAAAATATGTAGGGCACTTATCAGGTTATATTTATTTCCTAATTTCCATACAAATTCAGTTATAAATTGTGCAATAAATGTATAAATACGAATAAAATCATCCTGTACTCTATCTAGAAGTAGGAGGGCCTAAAAGATTCACTAAAGATAGTATATAAACCGAAGACAATGCATTGTTTACAGTGGACTAGAACACCTCACCAAAAATTTCTAGACAAAATGTAGAAATCTCTGTTGTTTTTTTTATATGGCTGTGTCCCCATTAGGGAGATTCACCATCTCTATTTGTCCTGTGAACTTTATCACCAAAATTTAAAGAAAATCCCAAATTTACTGTTTCGCTTAAACAGGAAAAGAAGATAAATCTTCCAATAGGGAAGGATTTTTGAGAGATTTTGGAAGGAATTTCCTCTCACTGTCTGTTGTTGCTATGTGAAGAGAAAATTAACTCTAAGGCCTCGTACACACGACAGAGTTTCTCGGCAGAATTCACCGAGAAACTCGGTCAAAACCCGATATTCCCCCGAGAAACTCTGTCGTCTGTACAGTTTTGGCTCGATGGAGCCGCCGAGGAACTCGACGAGAAAATAGAGAACATGTTCTCTATTTTCTCGTTGTCCGCGTTATTCTATGGAAGAAGGCGGCTCGGCGGCTTCATCCCAAAACTCGACGAGGAACTCGACGTGCCAAGCACGTCGAGTTCCTCTGTCGTGTGTACGGGGCCTAACACTGTATCAAGCTTGACTGAATATGCTACATTCACAAAAATATATATATATATATTAATAATATCTTCAAAACAAAATTTAGTGAAGTCCATCAGCACAATTAATAGAATCTGTGCACTCTCTGGTTCTTTTAACCTTGTGGTCTCAGAGAAAGTTAAAGGGGTTGTAAAGGTTCGTCTTTTATTTTCTAAATATGTTCCTTTAAGCTAGTGCATTGTTGGTTCACTTACCTTTTCCTTCGATTTCCCTTCTAAATGTTTTTTTCTTTGTCTCACTTCCTGTTTCTCCTCAGTAAGCTTGCCCCCATGGGGGTTAGTCATCTTACTGAGGAGGAACAGGAAGTGAGAAATTCAGACAAAGAAAACAAAGAAAAAAAACATTTAGAAGGGAAATCGAAGAAAAAGGTAAGTAAACCAACAATGCACTAGCTTGAAGGAACCTATTTAGAAAAACCCTTTGCAAACCTCTTGTATAAGCTTCTTCGTTTTTGAGTGTCCCGTCACTTCCAAATGGCACCCCAGGTGTGATGCTGGGTTTATCAAAGGTATCAGAGCACAATGTTCCACAGTTACAACAAAGGACAATAAAAGGCCTTTTATATTCTTTCAAATCTCACCAGCTGACCTTCACAGCAACCAGGCATTCAGCCGTGTGGCACACACAGTTTGTTAGCAGATTTATTATCTTCATTTCTAAATTGTAAAATGTACCACCGAAGTAGGTATTTTTCAAATTCATCTGCTTATCTTGTGTAACATCTTCAAGTTATCCATTAAAAATAAATGTGCATGGAAAATAAAAAATCCATTCTTTTAAACAAGTCCCAAATGTCAGACAGTGAGTTTCACAGTGTATTGATAAAAGTTCAACTGATAAAAAAAATCTGCTGACATCTTTTCTAGTAAAAATACATAAATACATACATGCTCAAAGCCATATATATATATTCCACTCTTTAATACAATAACAGCATTGAAAAATCCCATGGAATCCCCTCTCCTTTCCCTCCCCCTCCCCACCTTAGACTTTCTTTTCTTCTTTATAACTTTCTCTCTTTTCTCCCTTTTTTTTATTTTTTTATTTTTTTATAGCTTGTTACACTGCTTTTATAAAGTGATTGAGCCTTGTTCATGCCCTCCTATTACTGTGACCAACAAAATAGTCAAAGCTACACTGATTTATTACTCAAATCTAAACATTATTCTCCTCTTTAATGGAGTTAATGTGCATACCTTGTACTTCAACACACTTACCATTTCTGTGGTTGAATCTTTTGTACCTCTTTTATCGCTATGTTAATGGCCTTTGATCCGATTATATGCGGCCCCCAGCCAGGTCAACTTTGTTAAAATTATGCTAATAAAATTTTAGTGAAGGAAATATCTTACGGCCGAACTTGGATCTGCACTTACATATTTGTATGCTTTGAGTGTGTGAGTGTATATAGTACATAACAATGCACAGTTTTTTTACTAAAGCCATAAATCACTCACAAAATTGCACTATAAAAGATTGTGTGCATACTGACCAGGAATAGCATCTATGGGCACCTATAGCCTTTATGCATATTTAAGACACTGCAAACATTACAATGCTAAATAACACACCACTGAGAATTCCACCCCATTACTTTGGTGGTAACACCACTTAGAGCTCTTATTTTTTGGGCAAAGGTTTCATAGCACACAGAGCCACTAAGGGCTTTGATCAATTTTATAACAAAACCCAAGTTAACACCAAGGGTCAGAGGTCCTTACCAGTTTCTATTTCTGCGTATGTCTCTATAGGGAAAATACAGCCTCAAATTCTTCATAATGCTGATAAGAAGTGAGGGAAAATAGCAGTGGTCGATGGAACAGGAGATGAAGGAAAATCTCCCAAAGTGGACATTTGAGTTGGTATTAGCCGTTAGAGATAACATTTGCCTTGACTTTGCGGATGATTCTTCTTGCTTCTTGTCATATATAAGTAGTAGTGGAAATTAAGGAAGATGTTTCAAATGGGGACTTGGACAGCAAAGAGGAAACAGTTACTCGAAAAACAGTAATTGATGGTCGGACTTTAGAGGTAAGACGGGAATATCAAAAAATATAAATGTTATTATAGAAAATAGAAAAATATACAGAGCAAATAAATAAAAACCATATAGGATATATAATATGGAAAATATCCTCTGTGCATCATTTTGACGATGCACAGAGGATATTTTCCATATTATATATCCTATATGGTTTTTATTTATTTGCTTTGTATATTTTTCTATTTTCTGTAATAACATTTATATTTTTTGATATTCCCGTCTTGCCTCTAAAGTCCAACCATCAATTACCGTTTTTCAAGTAACTGTTTCCTCTTTGTCTTCAAAATTTACGGATGTGGCAAATGTGAGCGCTCCCCCCTTTTTTCCTATTTTTTTTTTTATTCGGACTTGGACAGCAATGAAAACCTTTGTCACATTGTCCAAAACAAGAAAAAAAAAAGAACACGGAGTTCCACTTTAAGTGCATTACAGAATGTGCAAAGTACAATAAGGTGGTACTTAACCCCTAAAACACTGAATTCACAAACATTTACCTAACCCCTAAACTCAGCCCAAACACCAATTAATCTCTTAGATCAACCTTTCCTACCCAGAGTTCTTCCAGAGATTGCTAGGGGATCTTTGAGCAATGAACTATTTCTGAATCTCAGATAAGTAGCCAATGAAACCAGTGGTCTTCTTAGTTATCTGTTCAGGGAGCATTCTCCAGGTCAGCAACATTCTGGAAGATTAGGGTACAGACAGCAGACAGCAGAGTGGTCAGGAATCAGGTCGGGGTCGGTAACAGGAAGGTAGCTCATCCAAGCGAGTAGGCAGCAGAATAGCCCAGAGGCACGTCAGGGGTTGGTACAGGCAGCGTTCAGGCAACGTCAGGTACAGAAAAGGTTGGCAACAGAGGATCAACAAAGGAACAGATGCACAGATGCTCAGGAGCACAATAAACCAAATGGCACTGATACAGAGGACCAGCTTGTGCGTTTGCTCCCTTTACACGGGCAGAGGTTCATAGGCTTATGCGCCTGCGTGTATGCAAATGTCTTTTCTGACAGGGCATGTCTCAACTGACATACTTTTCATACCAATGTTCCACATAGATAATATAATTGTTGTATGGTTGCTCCATAGTAAAAAGGTTTAGAAAGGTCATGTTTTTGAAGCCTTGTATCGAAATCACACAGTTCTTTGCCAAAAGTGTGCAACCTGTGGCACCTGTACATCCAATATCTGACTAGACAGTGAGGAGGTGACATAATGGGGGCACACAGGTGTAAACAAGCCTTTACATAGAGTTGTTTTGTCTTGAAACAGTTGCATCAAAGAATGTTTCACATACCTAATATTTCTTTGTTCTGAGATGAAGATCACAAAATTCACTTTACTAAAAAAGGGTTTACCTTTAAAACAGAATTGATTTAAAAAATGTAAGATTTGCTACATTATTTTTTAAATCAAATATTCTTTATTGAAAAGATTTTTTCCATTTATACATAAAACTTTCAACCAACATTTTCTCCACCCTCTATAACATTTATATTTCTCTTTTACAATTTTCATACATAATACATACATTTCCCACTTACCCATACATCCCTCAAACGCAATCCCCCCCACCCACATACATTTTCTATTATCTTCTTTCTGAAATGAAACGTCCCACACTCCGTTTGAGTGCTTTCGTCATATACCGTTTCCTCCCAGTCTGAATATAAATATCAGATATACATAGGAGGGGCTGGAGGAGCTGGACAAGGAGACTTCCAGTGCTTTCCAAGGTAACCTGGGTTCCCCAAGCCCCCAGTCCAAAGGGACTCCCGTCACATATACACCATACGCTTCCTCTCTTTATTCCTCACTTTTTCCACTTTTACCATCTAATTATTTATTGTAACCCTTTAGTAAATTATTTGAATACACCTTTAACATAAAAAAGATACCCTCAATAAACCTTATACCTTATACACTGTTCCTACTTTATTTGGACCTTTTTTTTTCCCCTAACCTCCGATCTTGTCACGCTAGGAGCTATACTCGTTCATATCAAACCAGGTTTTCCACATCTTTTTGAGTTTCCTTAAATTTCCTCTCTCTGTATATACTTCTATATCTTGTCATTAACGACCTTTACCCACTCTACGCTAGTCGGGGGAGCTTGTGCCAACCCTCTCTGTGTAATCAACTTTCTTTCAAGAAATAGGCACCTTGACATTGCTATCTGCTTATTACCTATCCAACCCCCCCCCCCCCTTATTTTTTCACATAACCCAGCACACGTAATTTTGGGTCCAGGTCTAGAGGTGTCGATACATTATAAGGAACATATAGAAATGTTAATTGTGCCTAAGCAGTACCCTTAAAAATGTACCTTTTGTCTGGCATTCCTCCTCTACATCTGCAGTATGTGATCTAAGACTTGTCTGCCTTTGAGTGCTAGAATGAGATTTAAAATTTTTACTATTGTGCAACTCACTGTTCTCCTCGCTGAAGGCCCACAGCCATAAGAAAGCAAAGCCCTTCCACTACCAAGATGAATTCTTCCACACAGAGACACAGTGTAGAACAAGGCATGTAAGTCAGTAATAGGGGAAGATCAGCTGCAGGCAGACCACAGACAATACTGGTAAATAGTCCTTTGATCTCTGCCGACCTTTTTGGGCACAACTTCCAGAGTTCACTTTGTCTTTAATGCCCCCTTTCCCAAACACGATGGCCATACTCAGCTTTGGTCTTCGAAAGGAACTTTCTAGTATGGAAAGAATGTAAATCAGTTCCTTTACTCCCTCAATGCGGTGCTGGGTTTCTGAGCAGACAATCATTAGATTCCAGTGCTGCCACATAAGGCCAGGAAAAGAGGCAAGAAAAGAGGCTTATGCATGCAACATCTAAAGAGACCTGAAGTTCACACAGGGTATTAGCGGTTAGCGAGGAAGGCAAATTTAAGTAAACCTGTTGCTTTTTTCTGTAGGGGCATAGCTAAAGTCAAGCAAAGGAAATAACTGGTACTTGGCTAATTTTCATTCTGATCTAAAACTTCCCTTTTCATTCTTTGAATGAAGGCATCATAAGCCTTGGTTCACATATATGCGGGTCAGGGAATGCCTGGTAATTGCACGCGTTTCCTGACAGACAAACCACGCTGCTTTGAACCGCAATGCATCTTAAAAAGGGGAACATTTTCAAATGTACAAAACTGCATAGTGCCACAACATGCGGCTGAGTTTTGAATAAAGGGAGATGTTTTCTCCATATTTCCCGCAGGTATAGCAAGCAGTCCATTCAAATAAATGGGCTGCTGTGCCCATGCAAGCGTGGACCTGCACAAGTGTGAATCCAGCCTAATGGATTGTTATTAGTTAGAAACATGTGACAAAAAGCTTGCTGTATTGCTTAGGGCCTATGTGCATATGGTAGGAGACTCCATGTTTTCCAAATTCTGCATAGAGGTACAGAGGAGTGTTTTAATGCCCATATATTATGTTTAAAATAACATTTTTGATTTACGCCATTGTAGCTGTTTAGCTTAACATCCAAACTTATTTAATCAGTTCACAGGAAAAATATATTGCTGTGTATTTGCTTTAATATTTTGCTTATTTACTTTCATACAGACTGGGCTACACAAGCTTATTGAACTTAAAATGGATCTTCACCCTACAATTAAAAGTGCCTCCTTTCCACCCCTTCTCCTTTCTGCTTTCTGAATATCAGCTTTTTTTTTTTACTGTTTTTTTTCTGAAAAAGGGTTGGGTCCTGCCTCCTATGCCCGTTATTCACCTAGTGTACTGCATAGCTCCCAACTGTCCCTGATTTCGAGGGACTGTCCCTGACTTCTAGATTGTAAGCTCTAATGAGCAGGGTCCTCTGATCCCTCCTGTATTGTATTGTAACTGTACTGTCTTCCCTGATGCTGTAAAGCGCTGTGCAAACTGTTGGCGCTATATAAATCCTGTATAATAATAATAATAATAATAATTTGGAACAAAGTCCCTCTGTCCCTCCTCCCTCCTCATTTGTCCCTCATTTTGGTCTGATCTATATAGTTGTATATACAATACTTATCTGTCAAAAAGTGTTTTACAGTGCTAAACGTTCTCATAAAATTTCTACATTGCTGCATTTGTAAATTCCAAAAGCCAATATAAATGATTAGTAGTGGTAAAAATGCACATGTGGGTTTACTCAATAATTTTTTTGTACAATTTGTACAATAAGGGGGCTGTAGCATGGTGTGTGTCCTATGCCTACATACATATACTAATAGGTGTCCCTCATTCCCATTCCAGAGAGTTAGGGGGCATGGTACTGTGCCTGCTATGCCTCCTGGGATATGTACATCAGATATCCCGGAGGCCTTAGTGTTTCATTAACAGAAGAGGAGGGGGTGGGCCTAGCGACACATCAGGAGGACCCTGGCTCCTCCAGGTTCAGCTGATGACCTCACACACAAACATGGCGGTGCTACTACTGCTGAGAAGAGGATCTCAGCAGGAGAACGCTGGATCTGCTGGGTGGGGGAGTATGTGAACTGTGTAGAACCTGCCAGAAGGTAAGCAAAGCTTAAAAAAAAAAAAAAAGTGGAGGTGCGAAGGTGAAGATCCGCTTTATTAACACAAAAAATACCCCAACTTACTATTGCATATGCAGAACATTTCTTGGAATGAAAATAACTGTTACCAAGTTTATCCTCATGGATGTGTCGACCCAAGTTTTTTTTTTTATTGGCTTCAAGGTATAAGTGTAGTTATCACAGTGCTACACAACCCTACTTGCATATTAATCATTTAATACTGTCGTGTCTGAGCAAAACTGCTCTTTCTGTAGATGAGCCAAAGGACAATGTAATGAATAATTTACCACACTGATTTCTTTGGTAGTGTACATATTTCATAATATGCAGTACAAAATAATGACATTAATAATTTATCTTAGTCAATGAGCAATTATATGAACAATGGACTGATTTAATTTATTATGTATTAGATGCCCCCAGAGACCACCATTTAAGAAGTGATCAGTGATTTTCTTAATGCTGAAACTTGGTTATGTTTATTGCAGGTGTATACTTTTGCTCCCCAGGCCATTTTTTTCCTGCTACCCACCAGCCCTACTAATTTTACCATTTTTGTCCAAGATGGCTGTTTTATGCATACTCCCTGTTTTTATTCTTTAAATTGGCTGAAAGGATGTCGGCTCAGTGCGTAAACATGCAGGCTCAGTTAAAAACCTTTGTGTTAATATATAGTGCCTTGAAAAATTATTCATACCCCTTGAAAGTTTCCATAATTTGTGCCATCTAGTTTTCCCCAAAGCACTGGTTACCTGGCACGAGTCCCCTAATGCACCTGAAGTTGTGGCCAAAGCATCTGGATTGTGGCAAGGCACAGATGGTGCTCTACCACTCCCCTGGAGTGCACCACTACCAAGGTCTTGAAGGCAACCGTGGCTACCAATTGTGAAGAGTATGTCCGGACCACCAGGCTTTGGTGCCATCAGAGAAATGTACTGTCAGAGGGACCCAATTGAGGCAACTAAAAAAAGAACCTTAGGCAGAACAGGTAACCTATACCAGGTACCCAAAGACTCATATGTGTCAGACCCAATGGCAGATGGAATCCTACCTTCCACAGGACAATCCGGCAGGGCAGTAAGCCACTTCTGGTCAGGGATGGCCTTGGTATTATGTCAGCGACCAATGTGACCAGAAATATGTGGACTATCCAAGCACAGGTTCAGTATAAATAATATAATTTATTAAAAAATAAGTGAATATACAAAGTGAACGCACCTCCAATATGGCAAACAGTGTACAAACCAGCAACCGAAACCACAGTGACACAAAACAAATGACTACCAAAAACATATGTATATACATAGGTGTGGGATACATTTGTTATCGTAACAAGCCAGGGTCATACATAGGTGATCAAGCAGGGTTGGGAGTAGGCATGTGCAAAAGGGAAAAATTTGTTTGTTTAGTTTTAATTCGTTATTTAATTAATTTCGTTAAGCTAGATTTGTTACATGAGTTAAATAAGTTTTCGGGAATTCGTTCGTTTTCGACTGAATTTCGAAAAATCCGGTCGAATTCGAAAATATTTCGATAATTTCGATAATATTTCAATCAGATTCGAAAACAAATTCTATTCAAATCAAATTCGAAAACAATTCGATTCGAAAACAAATTCGAATGAAAATTGAAAGCAAATTTGAATCAAAATCGAAAAAATATAAATCGATTTCTAAAAAAGAATACAATAAAATAGAATATAAAATAATAAAACAATAGAATGAAAATCAAAGGATAGTAAAGAACAGAATGGAATTTAATAGAATGTAATCAAATACAATAGAATATGACCTGGCTCCTTCTATCTATCTTATTTTATTCTACTCTATTCTAATATTTTTCTATTCAAATTTGAGTTCATTCTATATGAATTTCGAATTTCAGAAGATGGTTATATATATATATATATATATATATAATTACATTTATATATATAACCATCTTCTGAAATTCGAAATTCATTTAGAATGAACTCAAATTTGAATAGAAAAATATTAGAATACAGCAGAAAATATATTTATATATTTATATATATATATATATATATATTATTATTCTACTCTTCTAATATTTTTCTATTCGAATCTGAGTTCATTCTATATGAATTTCAAATTTCAGAAAATGGAAGATAGATAGAAGATAGATAGAAGAAGCCAGGTCATATTCTATTGTATTTGATTACATTCTATTAAATTCCATTCTGTTCTTTACTATTCTTTGATTTTCATTCTATTGTTTTATTATTTTATATTCTATTTTATTGTATTCTTTTTTAGAAATCGATTTATATTTTTTAGATTTTGATTCAAATTTGCTTTCAATTTTCATTCGAATTTGTTTTCGAATCGAATTGTTTTCGAATTCGATTCGAATAGAATTTGTTTTCGATGTTCGATCGAATTTCGTCCGCGGGTTTTCGATTCGAAAACGTTCGTTCGGACTCGGTAAATTCGTTAATATTACAATTCGGGATGCATCCGAATGTCCGAATAATGAAAAATTAGTCCGAATTTCGATTCGGAACGAAACGAAATGCACATGCCTAGTTGGGAGGAAGACTGGATGGGGAGAGGGTAACAGGAAACAGAGAGAGCAGGCGGGAAGGAATCCGGCTGCAGGGCAGGGGTCCAGGAATGGATG
Source organism: Rana temporaria (assembly GCF_905171775.1). Classification (NCBI taxonomy): domain Eukaryota; kingdom Metazoa; phylum Chordata; class Amphibia; order Anura; family Ranidae; genus Rana; species Rana temporaria. Next base: position 199,736,572 of record NC_053491.1, on the reverse strand, counting down.
CAGAGTTCAGGATACAGGATTCAGGCTACAGGAACACAGGATTCAGGAACAAAGGATTCAGGAACATTGGGCCAGATTCTCGTACCTGCGGCGCAGCGTAACGTAACCTGTTTACGTTACACCGCCGCAAGTTTTCAGTCTAAGTGCCCGATCAACAAAGCACTTACCTGTAAACTTGCGGCGGTGTATCGTAAACACGTCCAGCGCAAGGCGGCCCAATTCAAATGGGGCGGGTACCATTTAAATTAGGCGCGCTCCCGCGCCGGACGTACTACGCATGCTCCATTCGCAAATTTCCCGACGTGCTTTTCACGAAATTACGACGCGCCGACGTGTTGAGAATCGCGACGTGCGTAACGTACTTACGCCGGGAAAACAAAAAAATTCAAAAGTGACGCGGGAAAGACGGGCATACTTTAACATGGTGGAGTAATTTTACACCATGTTAAAGTACCCCTAAGGCCCCGTACACATGACCAAACATGTCTGCTGAAACTGGTCCACGGACCAGTTTCAGCAGACATGTTCGGTCGTGTGTACGTCCGATCGGACAGGATTCCAGCGTACATTTGCCCGCCAGACCGTTTTCGAGCGGACAAATGTTTCTAAACTTGCTTAGAAACATGCCCGCTGGAATCCTGTCCGTCGGACATGTTCGCTCGTCTTACCGTACATGTCCGAGCGGCCGCCATCCCTCGCATGCGTCGAATGACTTCGACGCATGCGTGGAAGCATTGACCTTTCAGGGTCGCGCACGTCGCTGCGTCATCGTCGCGGCGACGGCGCGAACACGTCACTGCGCTGTCTGTCCGCGTGGATTGTCTCTCATTTCTGTATGATGGTGTGTACAGCCATCATACAGAAATCTCCGGGCAGGCATGTCCGCTGAAAACGGTACGGCGGACCGTTTTCAGCGGACATGTTTGCCCGTGTGTATAAGGCCTAACTTTGCGACGGGAAACTAAGACTAGCGCCGACGTAACGACGGGAAAAACCTTTGTGGATCGCCGTAACTGCTAATTTGCATACCCGACGCTGGTTTACGACGCAAACTCCCCCTAGCGGCGGCCGAAGTATTGCATCCTAGGATCCGATGGTGTAATTCAATTACACCTGTCGGATCTTAGGGCTAGCTATGCGTAACTGGTTCTATGAATCAGTTGCATAGTTAGAACGGCCCTAAAACAGAGAAACAACGGCGTATCAGGAGATACGCCGTCGTATCTCTTTTGTGAATCTGGCCCATAGGTCTGGGCACATGGATAAAATACCAAGGCGAGGTGTGCTAGTAATCACCAGGTTTAAATGTGCTTCCTGCAATCAGTATCAGTTGATGCCTGATTGTAGGAGATAATGTCAACTCCAGACTGCCGAGATTCACCCGATGGTGGACGCTGGAACTGCAGCCCATAGGTCTGGGAGCCACAACGCCACCAGAAGATGAAACCTTTTCCTGACAACTGTATTATCTACTAAAAATGCTTATGCTGATAATTTAACTGCCTTTCCTCCATTTGGGCAACCCATGCTTGATACTGACATTAAAGAAATGCTCCTGTCCCTAAGAGGGGCAATTCAGCAGAACATGTAGTCCTGTATGCATAAAATCACTGGGGAAATAGAGGAGCTGGGGGAGCGAGTGGATTACACACAATGACATAGTGGATGCCCATTTTGAGTTTGAAGAAGAATTAAAACATCTCAAATTAAAAGTTGCAGACCTTGAGGATAGGTCCAGATGCAACAATATCAAACACGGAGAAATTCCTGAAAATTTCAAAAATGCGGATTTAAAACTATTTCTAAGATGAATGATGTCTGACCTACTCCCCACAATCCCTCATCAGTAATTTGCTACTGACAGAGTTCACAGGCTGCCTAAACCCAAATTAGAAAGAGATGTAATTGCAAGAATACATTTAATAAAAGACCTCCTGAAGCAATACGTACACCAACGCTCCCCACTCCCAGACCCGTATCCGTAAGCAACATTAGCATGGAAAAACCTGAATTCTATTACAAAAAATATTTTCCACCAAGCTACTCATCGATCGAAATGATGTATCACACTCCATATACACAGTGGATGAAGGTCTAAATTTACTGAAAAAATAGGGACTACTACCCATCGATAGGGATGAGCTTCGAGTTCGAGTCGAACTCATGTTTGATTCGTACATTGCCTGTTCGCCTGTTCGGCGAACAACGAACAATTAGGGGTGTTCGCGGCAAATTCGAAAAGCCGCGGAACACCCTGTTAAAGTCTATGGGAGAAATCTAAAGTGCTAATTTTAAAGGCTAATATGCAATGTATTGTCCTAAAAAGTGTTTGGGGACCTGGGTCCTGCCCCAGGGGACATGTATCAATACAAAAAGCAAAAAAAAGTTTTAAAAACAGCCGTTTTTTCGGGGGCAATGAATTTAATAATGCTAAAAGTGAAACAATAAAAGTGAAATATTACTTTAAATTTCGTACCTAGGGGGGGTGTAAAGTTAGCATGTGAAATATCACATGTTTCCCGTACACAGAACTGTCCCTGCACAAAGTGTAATTTCTGAAAGAAAAAAAGACATTTAAAACTGACTTGCGGCTATAATGAATTGTCGGCTCTGGCAATTCAGAGAGAATTCATTCATAAAAAAAAATAATATAGCGTGGGGGTCCCCCCAAATTCCATTACCAGGCCCTTCAGGTCTGGAATGGATATTAAGGGGAACCCCTCCGTCAATTTAAAAAAAAATGACGTGGGGTTCCCCCAAATATCCATTCCAGACCCTTCAGGTCCGGTGTGGATATTAAGGGGAACTCCACCCCAAATAAAAAAAATGGCGTGGAGTTCCCCCAAAAATTCACACCAGACCCCTTATCCGAGCACGTTAACCTGGCCGGCCGCAGAAAAGAGGGGGCAGAGTGCGGACAGAGTGCGGACAGAGTGTGCCCCCCCCTCTCCTGAACCGTACCAGGCCACATGCCCTCAACATGGGGAGGATGTCCCCATGTTGATGGGGGCAAGGGCCTCATCCCCACAACCCTTGCCAGGTGGTTGTGGGGGTCTGCAGGCGGGGGGCTTATCAGAATCTGGAAGACCCCTTTAACAAAGGGGACCCCCAGATCCTGCCCCCCCTTCATGTGAATTGGTAATGGGGTACATTGTACCCCTACCATTTCACGAAGGAAGTGTAAATAGTTGGCAGACCCCCACAACCACTGGGCAAGGGTTGTGGGGATGAGGCCCTTGTCCCCATCAACATGGGGACATCCTCCCCATGTTGAGGGCATGTGGCCTGGTATGGTTCAGGAGAGGGGGGGCTGGACTCTGTCCCAATGTGCTTCTATCTGTCCCAATGTGCTTCGAACATGAGTTTGACTCGAACTCGAAGCTCATCCCTATCGATGGGTAGTAGTCCCTATTTAGACCTTCATCCACTGTGTATATGGAGTGTGATACGTCATTTCGATCGATGAGTAGCTTAGTGGAAAATATTTTTTGTAATAGAATTCAGGTTTTTCCATGCTAATGTTGCTTGTGAGAGATGTGAATAGAGGAAAACACCCGCATACGGGTCTGGGAGTGGGGAGCGTTGGTGTGCGTATTGCTTCAGGAGGTCTTTAATATGGTACAAATGTATTCTTGCAATTACATCTCTTTCTAATTTGGGTTTAGGCAGCCTGTGAACTCTGTCAGTAGCAAATTACTGATGAGGGATTGTGGGGAGTATTTTAGACATCATTCATCTTAGAAATAGTTTTAAATCCGCATTTTTGACATTTTCAGGAATTTCTCTGCGTTTGATATTGTTGCATCTAGACCTATCCTCAAGGTCTGCAACTTTTAATTTGAGATGTTTTAATCCTTCTTCAAACTCAAAATGGGCATCCACTATGTCATTGTGTGTAATCCACTCGCTCCCCCAGCTCCTCTATTTCCCCAGTGATTTTATGCATACAGGACTACATGTTCTGCTGAATTGCCCCTCTTATGGACAGGAGCATTTCTTTAATGTCAGTATCAAGCATGGGTTGCCCAAATGTAGGAAAGGCAGTTAAATTATCAGCATAAGCATTTTTTGTAGATAATACAGTTGTCAGGAAAAGGTTTCATCTTCTGGTGGCGTTGTGGCTCCCAGACCTATGGGCTGCAGTTCCAGGGTCCACCATCGGGTGAATCTCAGTAGTCTGGAGTTGACATTATCTCCTACAATCAGGCATCAACTGATACTGATTGCAGGAAGCACAATTCTCTCTGAATTGCCAGAGCCGACAATTCATTATAGCCGCAAGTCCGGTTTTAAAAGACTTTTTTTCCTTTCAGAAATGACACTTTGTGCAGGGACAGTTCTATGTACTGGAAACATGCTAACTTTAAACCCCCCCTAGGTACGAAATTTAAAGTAATATTTCACTTTTATTGTTTCACTTTTAGCATTATTAAATTCACTGCTCCCGAATTGCATTGCATTGCATTGATACATGTCCCCTGGGACAGGACCCAGGTCCCCAAACACTTTTTAGGACAATAACTTGCATATTAGCCTTTAAAATTAGCACTTTAGATTTCAAATGTTCGAGTCCCATAGACTTTAACGGGGTTCTAAAGTTCACACGAACATTTGGTGTGTTCGCAAGTTCTGGTGCGAACCGAACAGGGGGGTGTTCGGCTCATCCCTACCCATCGACGAGGACCTCCCACAGGGGAAATTACCTCCAGGAAAAATGCTACAACAATGGCACTTCTGTCCAGGCTAAACCTCTCCTTCTATTCTAAGTTTAAGCTCCCTACACCTCCCTATGATCACTAATGTTTAACCCCTCAGGCTCTTCATTCTTGGGGAACTCTTTGCTCCAGAAGGAATGTTACCTTTGCCCAAGTTAAAAGTGTGATTTGTTGCACCCATAGGTTGATCTGCAACCAAATGTTTATTTTTATTATTTAATTTTTTTCTTATTTTTTTCTACTTAATTTTCACTTAACATGTATAGAATTGTATCCTCCTTCTTCAAAAACTTTCATACGGAAGCCTTTTTACTCAGGGAAGCATCACTGAAATCACTTAGTACTTTTTCATTACCAGTAAACTACTGCCTTCCGATACTAACTTAAAACCTTGACGCAACTTAAGCTGTTATCACTGAACGCAAAATATGCATACAAGAATCGCATTTCGCTAAAGACAACCCCCCAAAATTCACGCATTACAAGTTTCCCCACATTTTTTGTTCTAACAGCCCTAAGAAAACGAAAGGAGTTATTATGGCAATTAAAGAAATGGTCTCTTTTCAACTCCTGGACCTACTTTTAGAAGCTCAAGGATGATACATCATCGTGGTTGCTATAATTGACAATGTCACATGCACCATTTCTAACATTTATGCCCCTAACAAACAACCACACAACTTTATTAAGACAATTTTGAAGAAACTACAAAAAATATAGAAAGGTCATATTATTATTTGCGGGGACTTTATTGGCCCAATGGATCCAAACTTGGACACTAACCAAAAAAATCACACTGTCAGACTAGGCTTTAATAATATTTTCTCTCAAGAGGACTTATATGATCCATTAAGATGTTTTCACTCCACTGAAAAAGTGTATACGTTCTTTTCTAACATACATAAAATGTACTCAAGAATTGACTAATTCATTGCAGACAAATTCCTTCTACAAAAAATTACGGATACTCAGATACATAATATCACCTGGTCAGATCATGCTCCTGTCACTATGGATATAGTGACAGGACAACACACACATTTTTTCTTAAGAGAGGCAGGTGTCTGCATTGAAGAATAGATAACAATTCCACATCTATTACAAACCTGTGGTGTACTCACAAAGCCTACGCCAGAGGCCTATTAATCCAAATGACATCAAAGAAAAGAATCAAAAATATCAAAGGCCTTCTGTCCGACATATTCAATCTTGAGAAAGGAACATAAAGCGACTCCTAATAATGCTAGCCTACTACATCAACTTAGCAGCATAATAAATGAATTAAATTAAATTATTACTCCCACAGCAATAGAGTAGGAAAAATGCTGGCCTCTCTACTCTGCCAACGTCAGAACAAACATAAAATTCATAAATGATCCCACCATAAATTGGGAAAGTATTACTTAATACACAAGAAATAACATAACCATGATGTAAGGAAGGGGCTCTCTGGGGACCCTGGTGTAAGGGGAAGGCTCTCTGGGGACCCTGATGTAGGGGAGGCTCTCTGGACAACCTGATGTAAGTGGGTTTTCTGGGGACCCTGATGTAAGGAGGGGTTCTCTGGGGATCCTGATGTAAAGGGCGCTCTCTGGGGACCCTGATATAAGCGGATGGTCTGGGGACCCTGATATAAGGAGGGGGATCTCTGGGGACCTTGATGTAAGTAATGGGCTCTCTGGGGACCTGGATGTAAGGAAGGGTCTCTCTGGGGACCCTGATGTAAGGGGAAGCTCTCTAGGGACCCTGATGTAAGTAAGTGACTCTTTGGGGACCATAGTGTAAGGGGAGGCTCTCTGGGGATCATGATGTAAGGAAGGGGCTCTCTGGGGACCCTGATGTAAGGGGGAGGCTCTCTGGGGAAACAGATGTAAGGGCAGGCTCTCTGAAGAACATGATGTAAGGGGGGCTCTCCGGGGACCCTGATGTAAGAGGAGGCTCTCTGGGGGCCCTAATGTAAGGGGGCTCTCTGGGAATCCTGATGTAAGAAAGGGGCTCTCTGGGGACCCTGATGTAAGGAGGGAGCTCTCTGGGGACCCTGATGTAAGAGGAGGCTCTTAGGGGACCCTGATCTAAGGAAGGAGCTCTCTGGGGACTCTGATGTAAGGGGGAGGCTCTCTGGGAACCATGATGTAAGGAAGGGGCTCTCTGGGGAACCTGAGGTAAGGGGAGACTCTCTGGAGACCCTGATGTAAGAAAGTGGCTCTCTGGGGACCCTGATGTAAGGGGAGGCTCTCTGGAGACCCAGATATAAGGGGGGCTCTCTGGGGACCCTGATGTAAGGAGGGGTTCTCTGGGGATCCTGATGTAAAGGGCGCTCTCTGGGGACCCTGATATAAGCGGAGACTCTCTGGAGACCCTGATGTAAGAAAGTGGCTCTCTGGGGACCCTGATGTAAGGGGGGCTCTCTGGAGACCCAGATATAAGGGGGGCTCTCTGGGAAACCTGATGTAAAGAAGGGGCTCTCTGGGGACCCTTATGTAAGGAAGGGGCTCTATGGGGACCCTGATGTAAGGGAGAGGCTCTCTGGGGACCCTGATGTAAGGAGGAGGCTCTCTGAGGACCCTGAATTACGGGGGGCTCTCTGGGGACCCTGATTTAAGAGGGGGTCCTCTGGGGACCCTGATGTAAGGGGAGGCTCTCTGGGGACCATGATGTAAGGAAGGGGCTCGTTGGGGACCCTGATGTAATGGGGAGGCTCCCTGGGGACCCTGGTGTTAGGGGAGGCTCTCTGGAGAACCTGATGTAAGGGAGCTCTCTGGGAACCCTGATGTAAGAGGAGGCTCTCTGGGGACCCTGATGTAGGGGGGCTCTTTGGGGACCCTGATATAAGTAGGGGGCTCTCTGGAGACCCTGATGTAAGGAGGGGGCTCTCTGGGGACCCTGATGTAAGGAGAGGCTCTTAGGGGGCCCTGATGTAAGAGGGAGGCTCTCTGGGGACCCTGGTGTAAGGAAGGTGCTCTCTGTGGAACCTGATGTAAGGGGAGGCTCTCTGGAGACCCTGATGTAAGGAAGGGGCTCTCTGGGTACCCTGATGTAAGGAGAGGCTCTCTGGAGACCCAGATGTAAGAGGGGCTCTCTGGGGACCCTGATGTAAGGGGAGGCTCTCTGGGAAACCTGATGTAAGGAAGGGGCTCTCTGGGGACCCTGATGTAAGGAGGGGGGCTCTATGGGGACCCTGATGTAAGGTAGAGGTTCTCTGGGGACCCTAAATTAAGGGGGGCTCTCTGGGGACCTTGATTTAAGAGGGGGCCCTCTGGGGACCCTATGTAAGGGGGAGGCTCTCTGGTGACCCTGATGTAAAGGGGATGCTCTCTGGAGACCCTGATGTAAGGGGGGATCTGCACTCAGATATGTAACAATATATATATATTGTGACAGGAAGTCAGGTAAATCTGTGGGTGTTGTCACAGACGGGACATATATTTCTGCCTTGTTTAGACAATACACCAGTTGTTATTAGGTGTCGGCTGCAAACGTAGCCAGAGAAGGTCTAAGGGCGTTGGAAGACTTCAGCTGTTCAGAATGAGGCAATTAAGGCCTCTATAAGTAGTCCAGAGGATTACCACTAATTTGCTGCATGCTGAGGCTTTCTGAGTGAAAGAGAGCAGTACTGAAAGTCTTCTGAGGAGGTGAGGAGAGGATTGATTTTTCTGTGTGATAAAAATCAAAAGACTATTGTTTTTCTGCAGTATGACCAGCACTGTATACCCAGCAGTAGGCTGTGCTAGACTCCATAGATAGGTTCCTGTGTGGAAGGTAGACGCCCAAAGTGGCCAGCGTTTATTTTTATGTTTGATTTTGTTTATGCTGTTTGAATGCTTGCACTTGTTTCCATCAAGATGGAAGAATAAACCAAAATCTTTGTTTTCTACCGTCTTCGACTGCCTGTCTGTATAAATTCAGTGTGTGGTGAACCCATCCAAGGGGTCACACACCCCGCTACCGAGCTAACCCCTTACAATATATATATATATATATATATATATATATATATATATATATATATATACACACACACACGTATATTATATACATGCGCATGCCCACCCAAGCGTATGACTTTCTTTACTTTGCTCTATCCCCAGATCTTTTGTAGACCTAACAACGCCCCTGTTTTTAGTTAACATATATAAATTACTTTTTGCTTTTCTGCCTTAGTGGGAAACTCCATTTGCGTCCGCTGTGCACCAACATTTTGGACCTTTTTGGGTTGTTGGAGAATGGGCTAATTTCCTGCAGAAATATGCTGATTAAGTATCGCTTCTGTAAGTTGCTGATCATCTTTGTATGGAATGTTTTCCTCCTCTGACATCATTCTCTTATGTTCCATATGATCTTTTTTACATTTATATTGTAGAACTTGCCACCATGATACTCATCGTCCCCCTGATGAAGATTTGTATTAAAAATTGAAACACGTCAGGGTTTATATGCATTATCATGCTTATGTATTATATTGTGATTTTGTCTATTTAAATATGGACCAAATCTTAAATATGTTTTTATATGCACAGTATTTTTTTTTACACTTTTTAAGCCTAGTATAAGTTTTAATTACTGTTTGATTGTCTTTTGGTGTCATTATTTTTTGCTATTATCTTCCTGTCAAGGTGATCTGACTTTGCTTGCTGCATGCTTGTTCTGAGCAGTTTTGCTTCTTTCCAAAGCACAGACAACTCTGAAAAGTGGTTATACTGCAACTTTAAAAAATGCATGTTGGTGTTTTTGTTCTGTTTTGTTGGTTCGCAGTGTGACATATGTGCCAGTAGAAGAGTTATATTTAAAATAAATAAAGTGACAGGAAAGCTGAACACCTGTCTATGCGAATAATACATGCGATTGCTAATTAATCTTATTTTTGAATTCATCTTCAATTCTATGAATAGGTAGAAAATAATGGGCATGGAATTATGCTCTGTAGAAGCGGTATCATGACTTGTATAATTTGCAAGCATTCAACCTTAAATACATAATGATAATATTCATTATGCAATGTCAGTGATTCCCTTTCCTTCTCCATATCCTAATGTCTCACTATAATTATATGTTTCTGCTTGCTGTAATACAACATGTCTTCTTTCTATGCTTGAGTTAAATTGTCATTGTCAGTGACACCTATCACCTGTGGAGTCAAACTTTTAGAATAAAGTTGGTCATTTTAACATTATCTCAGTGATAATGTATGAAGAGAATATGCTTGCAGCAGGAGTATAGGCCCCCAAGACATTGTGGATGGTCTGCAAAATCTTTGATATATTTTGATTTCAGCTAGTTAAACATAATATACCAATTCTGCTTTTGCTTCCCAATGGGGATCTTGCCTAACAGGTTCTGTCCATTGGTTGTGTATGTAGAAGACTTGTCTATGCCCAGCTCCTACATGAGTGATCCAGAAGACCAACTCTAATGCCGCGTACACACGATCGGTCCATCCGATGCAAACGGTCTGATGGATTTTTCCATCAGTTATCCGATGAGGCTGACTGATGATCAGTCGTGCCTACACACCATCAGTTAAAAAAACGATCGTGTCAGAACGCGATGACGTAAAACACGACGTGCTGAAAAAAATGAAGTTCAATGCTTCCAAGCATGCGTCGACTTGATTCTGAGCATGCGTGGATTTTTAACCGATGGACGTGCCTACAGACGATCGTTTTTTTCTATAGGTTTTTTATCCATCAGATAATTTTAAAACAAGTTCCTAATTTTTTAACCGATGGATAAATAACCGATGGGGCCCACACACGGTCCATCAGACCGTTTTTATCAGACAAACCGATCGTGTGTATGCGGCATTAATGGTTTGACCAGAAAACTTGTATGGAAAGCTACTAGTGGATTGATCATAAGACCTATGTATGAATAGCCCCAAATAGAATGATAAGACTACCTATGTATGGCCTATTTCTAGTGGAGTAATTGGATGGCTCATGTATGGTCAGCTCCTAATGGATTGATCACAAGGTTTACGTATGGTTGGTTCCTAATGGGTAAATCATAAGACCTACGTATAGCCATCTCCAAATGGATTAATCAGAATACCCTAGTATATAAGTTGAAGTGTTTATATACAAGGATTTCTAACCATCAATAGAGAAGCATCTTGTCACTCAGTGCACCAAAGCTTGTTGCTTCATACAGGGGTGCTGACATTCATAAGGTGAATGTAATCTGGCAGTGGACACAAACTGCACAATGGTTTATGTTTGTACTTACATTCCTACAATGAATGTATGTGATCCTGCATACGCTAACAAGCATAATCATCCTAATGCCGCTTACAGACGATCGGACATTCCGACAACAAAACCGTGGATTTTTTTCCGACGGATATTGGCTCAAACTTGTCTTGCATACACACGATCACACAAATGGTGTCGGAAATTGCGAACGTCAAGAACGAGGTGACGTACAACACGTACGACTAGCCGAGAAAAATTAAGTTCAATAGCCAGTGCGGCTCTTCTGTTGATTCCGAGCATGCGTGGAATTTTGTATGTCGGAATTGTGTACACACCCTAGAAATGTCCGATAACAAGTTTTGTTGTCGGAAAACTTGAGAACCAGCCAATGGAGCCTACACACGGTCGGAATTTCCAACAAAAAGCTCCCATCGAACATTTGTTGCCTGAAATTCCGACCGTGTGTACGCAGCATAACTGTGACTGCAGGTACATCATAAATAGTAAATAAATTAGTGGCATCATGATAGGAAGTGCACATATGATGACATACTGTAGCTTATTATACGCGTATATGCCATTAGTGAGAGTAGTAATAAATACATTCGAGAACAAAAAGAGATAAATCTAATCACAACAGAATGGCTAACATTAGGATAATTGTTTGCAATGTGCACAGATATCAAAAATATGCAAGCAGAGAAAAAAATACCATCAGTAACTGACAAGCTAATTTTTTGCAGCCAGTGGAGATAAGTGCCTTTGTCTGATAAAGACAAGTACATTCATACAGTCCTATTGAATTTGAATGTTTTAGTTTACTTGTGGTTAGATGACAGCAGGTGAAAATACCTACGGTACTCATTTCCTAGACGCCCCATGGTGAGATGTTATGTTTTCAGATCTTCTGTGCTTTTATAAGATGTCACCTGAGTTATAATTATGATCTCTATAAAACATTAATGAAGTGTTATGTCCTAGAAAATAACCACAGATCATCCTGTAATCTTCCTGTTGGATACTTTTCTATTTCCCTGTAGAGCATGTAGCAGACCTAGAGAGAGTGCGATGGGCATGCAGAATACCAGGAATATTTAGCTGGCAATTAATCCTCACTTTTTAAGATTTCCCTTGTGTGTCAGCCAAATGTTGCCATGCATGCAATGTGATGACATTATAGTCAGCAAATTTATCAGTGTACGTCCCATTTACACCATGGGGAATGGATGGATGGGGAGGAGGCATGTTGGAGAGTTGAGAAGGGCTGGGGGTAATGTGATAGGAGGCACCAGGCTTATTGCTATGTATTAGTTGCTAGGGTTCATGCTTTTATAGTGTCTTAAAAAAGTATTCATACCCCTTGAAATTATCCACATTTTATGATGTTACAACCCAAAAAATCGGCAGCAATTGCTGCCAATGGCACCGTCCTAATCGGTACGACGCCACATCTGCGGTGCTGCGCCGATTTCAAAAAGTCGTTTCTGTACTACTTTTTGCAATTTCGGGCTGCGATTTACATTGACATCTGTGCAGAAACCTGCACAGATGTTTCTGAAATTGCGGGCGAAATCGAGACCAACATGCGGGAGTGAAATCGCGTGAGTTCAGCTGACCTCGCACGGCTTCATTCCCGCAACTCAGTGTGATCCTTGGCTAAAGAACATTCCTATAGTACGCTGTAGCTTGCTCAAAAAGCACCAAACAAAGAAAAACTGGTAAATTGCACATTATTAATTTGCTTGATTGGCAACCTTCTCCAGAAATCTGTACTTTGCAATGTATAGTTGTGTATTATTTATAGCTATGTATTTTGAATGCTGTCACAATATTTAAACAGTGGTGTTTTGTAATTTTTAACATGCTGGAAACACTTTTTTACTCCTTTCGGAGAAGTAATTTAATTTCCACAGATTTTTTGTAATTGGAGTGTTAAGTCGGTTGATGAAGAAAGAAGTCGATGTAATTTTCATAATACTAAGCTGAAAGAAATGCAAGTACGTTAGCCTGCTCTGCAAAACGAACAATTCAGATTACATAATAAAACCTTCAATTATGTAAAACAGAAAGCCATGCTATAAAACAAAGGGAGATACCAGATCATACATACAATGACAGGCAGTGCGGAATTTAAAGTGGTAGTAAACTAACAATTATAAAAACCCTGCCTGTCAGCAAATTTTGTAACAGCAGGGACCCTAGAGGTCTCTTCTGCTATAAATGCCCCAGTCAAGTGAAGATAGGAAACCCGGGAAAGACCAGGGGAACATGGGAGCGCCTGGGATATGCGGGGAACTGTGACAGCACAGTGCTGGATGGTAAATCTACAGTGCATACTAGTACATTATGATTTAAACCTGCAGAGGGGCCTATTTCTTTACTTTTCTGAAGTGACTTTACTACCGCTTCAATAGGGCAAAAAATGAGAACAGTGTTTTGGAACGCCTTGTCCTTGTATTAGTACATTTTGTTACTTGTTTTACATCACTGTACACCATTTTTTGTGGCAAATTTTCACTGATCAGCTATTCCATTATGACCACTGACAGGAATAACATTGATTATCTTGTTACAATAGCTTCTGAATGTGGGTGGAATATATTAGGCAGTAAGTGAACATGATGTCCCCTAAATTGATGTGTTGAAAGAATAGTCAAGTGTGGGGATTTGAGAGACTTTGACAAGGGCCAAATTGTAATGGCTAGACAATTAGGTTAGAGCAACTCCAAAACTACAGCTCTTGTGGGGTGTTCCCAGTCTGCAGTGGTCAGGACATACCAAAAGTGGTCCAAGAAAGGAGAACCAGATAACCAGCAAACCAGCAACAGGTTCATGGGCAGTCAAGGCTCTTCAATTTAAATGGGAAGCGAAGGCTGGTCCGTGTAGTCTGATTCAATAGAAGAGCTACTGTAGCTCAAACTGCTGAAAAATTGAATCATGGCTCCAAAAGAAAGGTATCAGAACACAAAGTGCATTGTAGTTTGTTGCGAATAGGGCTGGACAGACCAGTCAGGGTGCCCATACTGATCCATGTTCACAGCCAAGGGTGCCTACCATGGGCACGTGAGCATAAGAACTGGACCACGGAGCAATGGAACAAGGTGGCCTGCTCTGATGAATTCAAGAATGGCTAGAGGAACACAAAGTTTGAGGTATTGACTCAGTTTAATTAAGCGTCTGAAATGTCCTGGAAAAACAAGTCTGATCCATGGAGGACCTACCTTGCAAATACAGGAAATACAGAAGGAATCTGCTACTGACAGCCTGGTCCCAGACACCACAGAATACCTTCAGAGGTATAGAGGAGTTCATGCCTCAATGGTTTATTTTATGTGGTCAAAATGTTATGGTTTATCTGTCTATGTTTCTTCAAGGAATCTTTGTCCTGACGGGTAAATAAGGGAAATCTGAATATGAATATATATATATATATATATATATATATATGTATATATATATATATATATATATATATATATATATATATACACAATATCTCACAAAAGTGAGTACACCCCTCATATTTTTGTAAATATTTTATTATATCTTCATGTAACAACACTGAAGAAATTACACATTGCTAAAATGAAAAGTAGTGAGTGTACAGCTAGTATAGCAGTGTATATCTGCTGTTCCCTCAAAATAACTCAACACACAGCCATTAATGTCCAAGCCGCTGGCAAACAAAAGTGAGTACACCCCTAAGTAATGTCCAGTAATGTCCAAATTGGGCCCAAAGTGTCAATATTTTGTGTAGCCACTATTAGTTCCCAGCACTGAAATGTAAATGTAAATGTAGTTTACCAGTGCTTCACAGGTTGCCACTTGAGTCCTCTTCCACTCCTCCATGACGACACCACCTTCCATTTGAGGATACCCCACAGATGCTCAAGGGGTTTAGGTCTGGAGACATGCTTGGCCAGTCCACCACCTTTACCCTCAGCTTCTTTAGCAAGGCAGTGGTCATCTTGGAGGTGTGTTTGTTTTTTCGAAGGGAGGGGATCATGCTCTACTTCTGTATGTCACAGTACATGTTGGCATTCATGGTTCCCTCAATGAACTGTAGCTCCGCAGTGCCGGCATCACTTATGTTGCCCCAGACCATGACACTCCCACCACCATGCTTGACTGTAGGCAAGACACACTTGTCTTTGTACCCCTCACCTGGTTGACACGTTTGACACCATATGACCCAAATAAGTTTACCTTGGTCTCATCAGACCACAGGACATGGTTCCAGTAATCCATGTCCTTAGTCTGCTTGTCTTCAGCAAACTGTTTGCAGGCTTTCTTGTGCATCATCTTTAGAAGAGGCTTCCTTCTAGGATGACAGTCACACAGACCAATTTTTTATTTCCCAAAGACAACCTCTGGATATGACGCTGAGCACATGCACTCAACTTCTTTGGTTGACCATGGCAAGGCCTGTTCTGAGTGGAACCTGTCCTGTTAAACCACTGTATGGTCTTGGTCACCATGCTGCAGCTCAGTGTCAGGAGTGTAGGCAAGGTTGAAAAAAGACACAAGTCCACCAAGTCCAACCAAATGTGTGTGATTTTATGTCAGTATTACATTGTATATCCCTGTATGTTGTGGTTGTTGAGGTGCTTAGATAATAGTTTTTTTAAATTATTGATGCTCCCCGCTAAAACCACTGCCTGTGGAAGAGAATTCCACATCCTAACCGCTCTTAGGCCTAGTACACACGAGAGGATCGATCCGCGGAAACGGTCCGGGGGACCGTTTCTGCGGATAAATCCCCTGGCGGAATTTGATCTCATGGTTGTACTAACCATGAGATCAAAATCCCCGCGGAATTCCCTCCGCGGTGATGTGTCACGCTGTCGCTGTGATGATGACGCGGCGACGTGCGCGACTCTGTCATATAAGGAATTCCACGCATGCGTCGAATCATTACGACGCATGCGAGGGATGGAATCGGACGGATTGATTCGCTGAGTCTGTACAGACCAGCGGATCAATCCGCTGGACTGGATTCCAACGGATAGATTTCTTAGCATGCTAAAAAATCTTGATCCGCTGGAAATCCATCCCCGGGGGAAAAAATCCGCGGAAAAATATCCGCTGGATCGTACACACCAGGGGATCTATCCGCTGAAACAGGTCCGCGGATAAATTTCAGCGGATCGATCCTCTCGTGTGTACGGGGCCTTTCAGTAAAGAATCCTCTCCACAGTTTAAGGTTAAACCGCTTCTTCTAAGTTTAGTGAATGGCCACGTGTCTCATTAAATTCCCTTTCACTGAAAAGTTTTATCCCTATTGTGGGGATTTGTACATTGAAATTATATCCCCTCTCAAGCGTCTCCTCTCCAGAGAGAACAAATTCAGTGCTCGTAACCTTTCCTCATAACTAAGGTCCTCCAGTTCCTTTATTAGTTTTGTTGCCCGTCTCTGGACTTTCTCCAGTTTCAGCACATCCTTCCTGAGGACTGGTGCCCAGAACTGGACAGCATACTCCAGGTGCGGCTGGACCAGAGTCTTGTAGTGTGGGAGAATTATCGCTTTATCTCTGCAGTTAATCCCTTTTTATGCATGCCAATATTCTGTTCACTTTGCTTGCAGCAGCTTGGCATTGCATGCCATTGCTGAGCCTATCATCTACTACCACCCCCAGGTCCTTTTCCATCCAAGATTCCCCCAGAGGTTCTCCCCCTATGAGTAGATTGCATTCATATTTTTGCCACCCAAATGCATTATTTTACATTTTTCTACATTAAGCCTCATTTTCCATGTAGTTGCCCACCCCGTTAACTTGTTCAATACTTCTTGCAAGGTTTCCACATCCTGCAGAGAAATTACTGCCCTGCTTAGCTTAGTATCGTCCGCAAATGCAGAGCTTGAGCTGTTCACCCCATCCTCCAGGTGGTTTATGAATAAATTAAATAGGATATGTCCCAGAACAGAACCCTTGGGGACTCCACTTTCCCCCACGGACCATTCCAAGTACTCCCGATTTATCACTACCCTCTGAACTCGCCCCTGTAGCCAGTTTTCAATCCATGTACTCACCCATGTGTTCCATGCCAATGGACCTTACTTTGTACAGTAAACATTTATAGGGAACTGTATCAAATGCTTTTTCAAAATCCAGATACACCACGTCTACGGGCCTTCCTTTATCTAGATGGCAGCTCACCTCATAGAAGGTTAATAGATTGGTTTGGCAAGAACGATTCTCATGAATCCATGCTGATTACACTGTTATCATTACTAAAATCTTGTATATAGTCACTTCTTATCTTCTTATAGCCTAGGCCATCTTCTTTTTTTCAGATCCTCAGAGAGTTTTTTGCCATGAGGTGCCACGTTGAACTTCCAGTGACCAGTATGAGAAAGTGAGAGCGATACCGCCAAATTGAACACATCTGCTCCCCATTCACACCTGAGACCTTGTAACACTAACGAGTCACATGACACCGGGGAGGGAAAATGGCTAATTGGGTCCAATTTGAACATTTTCACTTAGGGGTGCACTCACTTTTGTTGCCAGCGGTTTAGACATTATTGGCTGTGTGTTGAGTTATTTTGAGTGGACAGAAAAATTCACTGTGAAATTTTTGGGAGGCTTCTATAATGGTGCTGTAGATTTTAATCAAAAATAAAAATGTAATTGTTGCTTCTGGTGACCCATATAGAAACAATCAAATTATCAAGCCCATATAGGATTTATTTATCACGCTGTTATACAAGCTGTACACTCACTACTTTACATTGTAGCAAAGTGTAATTTCTTCAGTGTTGTCACATGAAAAGATATGATTAAATATTTACAAAAATGTGATAGTGTACTTACTTTTGTGAGCTACTGTGCATATATATATATATATATATATATATATACACACACACACACACAGTTTTTTTTACAGTTTTAATTTTGCCACTAGGACTAATCTTATTTTGTGTTATTAAAACGTATCTGGTTGTTTTATAGTAAATGTACCCATATTCCTCTGATGACTGCTTGCTAGGATCCATTTACTATCCTATACCCATAAACATACACTCCTTATCAAAAATCCTATATGGGCTTGATAATTTGATTGTTTCTATATGGGTCACCAGAAGCAACAATTACATTTTTATTTTTGATTAAAATCTACAGCACCATTATAGAAGCCTCCCAAAAATTGGAAATGCAGGGAAATGCATTATTAAGTTAATAAATATTGCAGCCCACTACAGTACACTAATTGTACAGACTGCTATGGATACCTTTAATGTAAAAATCATGTCATTGCAACTCTTCATTTGTATGGTGGCTTTTAACTTTCCAATCAATAAAGCCAATCCCCCTAGCTATGATAAATGAGGGGCCTGTAAACAGTTTATATATGACTATAGTATATTATAATTACATTGTCTCCAAAGATGACCTTTTCTAAATTGAACTGACAGTTGTTTTTTGTGATATGACATTTACACTGGTGGATCTATAATTTAGTCACCACAGCAAATATTCACAAATTAATTAAAGTTGCATACATTATGAGATGTCTAATGTACATGTAAATGGATTAAAATACAAGATGACTACTCCACCAAAGGACAATTTGACTTATACCGTTTTCAGCTATGGCTCAGTTATCACATCTCATCACATCTTCACACTGGTTATCCCAAAGAAAGAGACAATCAAACAAAGAGAGCAGTACAGGCAGGGGCTTTGCTAGGTGGCAAAAAGACCAAGGACTTTAGCCCGAAGTCCGGCACCATTACACTGACCTACCTGACATAAATACACTGACATACACAGGGCTGGATTCCAGACAAGGCCACCAAGGCCAGGCGGAAGTGAGTGCAGGGGTGGCGCCGCCCCCCACCACTTGTCATCCCGCGGCAAGCCGCCTGAAACCCGGGCACATATAACCTAGAGCGGCGCAACGCGATTCCCGCGGCCGCCATCAGTATTACATTGTCACACAGCCGAGCCGAGCTCAGCGATGAGCAGCAGGTGTACCTATTCAGCCTGTGATTGGCTGAATAGGTCACGTGTGGGCGGCGGACACGCGATACGAGGGTCTGTGATTGGAGGCCGCCTCCTTGCCTGGCATGTGCTCTGCTATGTCTCCTCACTGAGGTATCTTTCTCATCTGCCATCCACTGTCAGCTACTCCCCCCTGTCAGACACTCCCCCTCTGTTAGCCAACCCGTCAGCTACCCCCCCTCCTGTCAGCTACCCCCTCATCTGTTAAGTACCCCCCCATCTGTCAGCTACCCCCCCTCTGTCAGCTACCCCCATCTGTCAGCTACCCCCCAATCTGTCAACTATCCCCCCATCTGTCAGCTACCCCCCCCAATCTGTCAGCTACCCCCCATCTGTCAGCTACCCCCCCATCTGTCAGCTACCCCTCCCATCTGTCAGCTACCCCCCCCCTCCTGTCAGCTACCCCCCTCTGTCAGCTACCCCTCTCAGTCAGCTACTCCCCCCTCAGTCAGCTACTCCCCCCTCAGTCAGCTACTCCCCCTCTCAGTCAGCTACTCCCCCTCCTGTCAGCTACTCCCCCTCTCGGTCAGCTACCCCCCCAGATGACACCTGAGATGTAAGGAAGCACTCCGCTGGCTGGGGACAGTGACACCTGAAATCTAAGGAAGCACTCCGCTGGGGACAGTGACACCTGAGACGTAAGGAAGCACTCCGCTGGCTGGGGACAGTGACACCTGAGATGTAAGGAAGCACTCCGCTGGGGACAGTGACACCTGAGATGTAAGGAAGCACTCCACTGGCTGGGGACAGTGACATCAGGGCTCCCACTCATTCTGCATTATGGTGATTATATGGGGGCTTTTTGATGGGGGGAATCTGTGATGGGGGATCGGCAGCTGTCTCGGCTCCTCCTCACAAGAACTAACCCCCTTAATGCGAGCTCTCTCGCATATGGGTTAGTTCTTGCGGGCGCGCTCCCGTGATACAGTCAGCGGCTATAGCCACCGACTGTATCACTTGGCCCCTGTGTGTGTGTGTGGGGGGGGAGCATTGAAAGACCCGGCCTTGGGGCGGCACAGGGAGTAAATCCGGGCCTGGACATACACTGACCTCACCTACCTGACATACACTGATCTAGCTGACATACATACACTGACGGTAGTGACATACATACACTGACGGTAGTGACATACATACACTGACCTACCTGACATACATATACTGACCTACCTGACATACATACACTGACCTACCTGACATTCATAGACCTACCTGACATACACTGACCTACCTGACATACATACACACACTGACCTACCTGACCAGGAGATAGACTTCATGTGTTCTGCAGCTCAGCTCAGCCGTAGTGTGCGGTGTGCGGCACGACCATCTTCATCAAAGCAGGCATCCAGAAGAGGAGAGGAGAGCCGCCCACCCGAGTGGGGAGCGGGGATCTCATAGTGATGTGGCAAGGCAGCCGTAATGTTATTCCTGTCTTCTGGAGCTTGCAGCGCCTATGATGGACGTCACATGTCCCGCGGTCCCAGTGGCGACGCTCGGGGGCCGAGGCTAACAATACAATGGTGCATGCATAAGACCCGGGGGTTTCGGGGACCCATTCCTGGCTCAGGAACACCCCCACCCTCCCGACGCCACTGAGTAAAGGAGGTATCTGAGGGGGAATTCAAGAATAGGCTCTGTCCATGGGTATGCAGGGGACAAAAGAAGAAGTATGTATTCAAGCAGTCACAGTATATATAAGTATGTAAGTAAGTATATAAGTACATATGTATCTGCAATAACTAACAATACGAGGTGCATCTACAAAATACTCATTATATTAAAGAAAACAACTCCCACAGTTCTCCCTTGAATGATTTGCACAACTTCACTCACTTTATTAAAATAAGGATGATTTTTTGGGGGGATTTGCTATAGAAGTGATACATACAGATACTTTCTATTTAAGAATGCTCTCTTGTGCTTCAATCAATAGAATAATAAGCTATGGAAAACCAAAGTGGCAGAGATGGAAAACACCAAGTTGCGCTCCCATAGCTTAATGAATCATTATGCACTTGTGGCCCTTTTGAACCCATTTGACCGCAATTTTTGTATTTATTAAGACAATCATCGCACAACCCTTTAGTAGGACTAATCTGTTTTAGTGTGTGACTGGAATATGCAAAACAGCATCTGGTAGATTATACAGTATATTAGGAGAAGAAAATGCTCCATGACCTAGATTCTGCTTTATTTCATGGTTTTATGCATGAAGTAAAATAGACTTAATTAACTGCCTTTTCCTGAAATCCCATCACTGACAATGATAGGAGACCTAATTTATGGCACTTTCTGAGGGAAGAATTGACTCACAGCAACCAGATTCAAACCTGCAGTAAAATACATAAATAATGACCTTGGTAATCTATTTAATGATTTACACAAAAGTATAAAACATTTTATCAAAACATATAAAATCCGGAAGTTTATTGGCATTTAAAATGCAAAATGCTTGTAACAGCGTGCAAACGCGGTAACTCGCTTTTAGCCACATTTCGTTTTATAAGCGTTTTCAATGTAGATACATTTCTGACCATTTAAAATGTAAAAACAATTCTAAACAAAACGCGGCTCAACGCGGAATGTAAATGCGGCACAACGGACATTTTTAACTGTCGGTACTGCCTGTCAAGTTCCAGCGTTCAGGAAAGGTTTCGTCCCATGTACATGAAGCCTAATGGCCCATACACACGATCCGAAAATCGGACAAAAAATACCGCTTTCTATGCTATCGTACGATAATTAGATCAATAGTACAGAGCTTTTCAAAAGCCGATTATTATTTCGGACAAGCATGACAATTTTTCTCGTACAATATCAGATCGTACGATTTTCGTTTAATCAGTACAGTTGTCATCCGAAAATACAATAGAAATACACTACAACACATGACATCACTTCTGATTTTTTATTCTGTCGTACGAGATTTTTTGTAAATTTAGTAAACTCGTCAGGTTCGATATATGAGTAGCATGCAAAAAAAACAGACGATCTGTCGTCTGATTTTTGGATAGTGTTTAAATGCTAAAACAGTGATATGGAAATTATTATTAACATTGACACACATACACCTACACAGGTTGAACTGGATGGACTGGTTTCTTTATTCAATCTTACTAACTATGGCCCAGATTCACAAAAGAGATACGACAGCGTATCTCCTGATACGCCGTTGTATCTCTGTTTTAGGGTCTTCCTAACTATGCGACTGATTCATAGAATCAGTTACGCATAGTTAGCCCTAAGACCCGACAGGTGTAATTGAATTACAGTGTCGGATCTTAGGATGCAATACCTCGGCTGCTGCTGGGGGGAGTTTGCGTCGTAAACCAGCGTCGGGTATGCAAATTAGTAGTTACGGCGATCCACGACGGTTTTTCGTGTTTGTTACGTCGCTGCTAGTCTAGTTTCCCGTCGCAAAGTTAGTCGTCGTTTTAGCTGCCCTAACTTTACACAGCCCATGTATGTGCTGTATAAAGTATGGCCGTCGTTCCCGCGTCGAAATGTAAACATTTTTTGTTCTTGCGTAAGACGTCCGGGAATACGCACGTCACCGTTCGAAAAAATTACATCACTTCGCGCAAAGCACGGCGGGAATTTCAAAACGGAGCATGCGCAGTAGGTCCGGCGCGGGAGCGCGCCTAATTTAAATGGCACACGCCCCTTTGAATTACGTGGGCTTACGCCGGAGGCCGCCGGCATAAGTTTTCATGCAAGTGCTTGGTGAATCAGGCACTTGCGATGAAAACTTGCCGCAGTGTAACGTATCTACGATCTACGATACGTTACGCCGCCACAGTTCTATGTGAATCTGGGCCTATGAAACTATAGCCCTAACCCTAAAGATAAGCCTAATGCCGCGTACACACAACCGTTTTTAATGTCATGGAAAAAACAATGTTTTTCTCGACGTGAAAGCTTGCCTTGCATACACACGATCGTGAAAAAAAATGCTCGAGCAAAGCGTGGTGATGTACAACACGTACGACCGCACTATAAAGGGGAAGTTCCATGTGATTAGCGACACCCTTTGGGCTGATTATGCAAATTTCCTTTCTCATAACCTGCTCCTAAGCGTGTGCTTTTTTTCCCCTGGCGTTAAAGCCTACACACGACCGCTTTTCACGACGTGAAAAACGACGCGAAAAAAATAGAGCATGTTCTAAATTTTTAATGCCCATTTTTCACGTCGAGAAAAATGCTCTGGAGCCTACACACGGTCGTTTTTAATTACCAATTTAAAAAATTGCATTTTTTTCGTCATGAAAAACGGTCGTGTGTCTGCGGCATAAGGCCACAGTTATTGTCGGCTGTCTGCAGGCTCACATAGTCATGAATTTGGCTGAGCGGCAGAATAGAATACATGTCCTGGAATTGAGCCAGGGAAAATCCATTACAATGGTTTGAACGATCAAGTTAAAAAGTGTACTTTATTACCACTTTAAACAAATTGAATATATCACACTACTACATATGTATTTCAAATCCATTCAAATAGTGCAGAAATGCAAAGAAAAGTCCAAGTTCTCTCTAAAAAAAATCCAACACCTATATAGCAATATTCCTTTCTCATTCTCTTATACTCTCTTCTACAAAAGAATCCAAAATTAAATTTACGACCCTCTATGTCATGAATTTTATAAACACTATTCTTATTCAGGTAGCAACCAGTTTGAGCGTGAAAAACAGCGGAGGTGGTGAATAAAGTAAAAGGGGTCTTTGCCAGCTAGGGGTCCATCACAGGCAGATTGACTTTTTCCATCGTAAATTCCGATCGTGTGTATGCCTCATCTGACTTTTTTCCGAGGAGTTTAGATAGAAAACATGTTCACTTTTACTCCGATGGAATTCCGTCGGAATTCCGATGTTAGTTTGGCCGGGCAAAAGCCAAATTGTGTGTACAGGGCATTAGTGTTTGTTTGTGTCTGTTCGTCATTGTTTTCAATATACGTTTGTGGTTTATCTAATAAATTGTTTGCTATCTTTGATATATGCAGTGGGCTATTTCTATTTTTATGCTTTTGGGCTGGTTGAACCGAGACAGGTCTTTTATTCTCAGTTCTAATTATGCATTTACCGAATGCTCCCACTCCATTAATTTCCCCCCTTAGTTGAATTATTGAGATTTGTCAAACCCAAGTACGGTAAGTTTATTTTCTTTAAAAAAAAATTGATCATTATAATTTTGTGTGTTAGGCATTACCTTGAGGGCCCTTTCATTTTGTAGTATTTCATTAGTCCCTCTGCATTGCACTCAGTTAGTTTGATAATCTGGAATGGCAGGTCAGCAAGCCCAGGCCACAATCTACCAGTCACCTTGCTGCGATAATTGTTGTTAACCCCACCCTAATACAAGTGTATTAAATGGAGAATTGAGAATGGGATAGATCTCATGGTAGTTTGTAAATTACACTCTCCTTGATATTCCAACAATTAGCCATACTGAATTTGAGGTCTGTGAACCATCTAGTACCTAAGACCAGTTCCTATAGATTAATACCTATGGGCCTGATGGAGAGGAAGAAAGAGGTTCAGATTGTCGGGCCTGAAACTCTAGACATTCAGGTTTAAATGGCCAGCTCAAGAAATCAGAAACATATAGTAAACTGCGACTTTCTTGTCTTATTTACTCTAGTTTCCATTAACCACTCCACTACTTATTTTATACTTCATTTTAAAATTACCCTTTAAGCCCTAGAGAATGCAATGCCATATAATGACCCAGAAATCAAATGAATCCTTTAAAAGCTGTAACAATAATAAATGCTGCTCTATACATCTTTATTTCCTTTTAACTTTTTGTTTTTGCTGTAATTTAGAAAATAAAATTGGAAAAAAATTACATTTATGTAACCCATTTTATCCAGTTTTTGACCTACACACACATTGGAAGCACCAAACCATTAATATAGACCATTAATAAACACCTCAACAAATACACTGCCGTCATCAAAATAATTATGCATTTGTTTACCCAATTGTTTTGTATTTCAGTAGTGACCTTTCTCTATTGCAAAAGACATTTTCAAATAATTGTTTAGGAAATTATATGTTACATATAAAAGCCTGGACTAGTGGACGAGAAAAATGAGATACAAACCTGTACAATAAACAAGGACCAGAGAGTCATTATAGCTACTACAGCTGTAATTTTTGTAGACCAATGTTCCGGCATGTATCACCTTCATTAATTTATTCTTTCAAAGGAATGTACAGTGTTTTTGTATAGTTCTTTTTTTTTTAGGACTAACCAATTATAGGACATTCTTGCGTAGGAATATTTCATATTAATAATTTACAGTCAGCAAGTGAAGCACTAGGCTCCTTTTCACATAATTGTCAGGCAAATATTAAACAATAATGTTGTTTACAGCACCCACTAGATGAAGTTCAGATTACAATGCATACTTTTAATTACATTTTAAATTGTATACTTATTACTTACCTTTTTTATGGTTTTCTTTTGCCTCGTACACATACCATTGTTTTTCCCGTCGTGAAAACTGCCATGTTTTCTTTTGGCCGGGAAAACCGGCCGTATGTATGCGTCATAGCAGTTTTACCGACAGGAAAACTGTGGTAAAAAAAAAATTAGAACTTGTTCTATTTTTTCCTGTCGTGAATCGCAGCAGCTTTTTTCTCACAGTTTTCCTATGGGGAAACACTGTGAGGGAGCATACACACGTCTGGTTTTCCCGACCAAAGCTCTCCTGGCAGTTTCAGTAATTGCGGGCGCGCTCCCCGTGATACAGCGAGCTCACTGTATCACTCGGTCCCGCCCCTCGGCGCGCTGCGTCACTGGATGTGATTGACAGCCGTGCCAGCCAATGGCTGCGCTGCTCACAATCCATCTGCTCAAGCCAATCATCGGCCAGGCTGAGCGGCGAAGAGGATCTCGGGACTGCTCGGGACTTTCGAGGGGTCAGGTAAGTATAATGGGGGCTCGAGGGGGGGGGGGGGCTTTTGCATCCAATGTTTTTTCACCTTAATGTATAGATTGCATTAAGGTGAAAACATTTTTTCTTTACAACTCCTTTAATAAACACCTCAACAAATACACTGCCGTTATCAAAATAATTCTGCATTCATTTACCCAATCGTTTTTCAGTAGTGACCTTTCTCTTTTGCAAAAAAACATTTTCAAATAATTGTTTAGGAAATGATATATTACATATAAAAATGGTGTGGGCTCACATGAAGTGGGTTGAATGACACTTAACTTAGAAGAAAATTGGTGCTTTATTATTGGATCAATGAGTCTGTGGGGACAGCTGCCAGGGACTAATAGCTTTAAATCTTCTCTCAAGCAGCAGTTGGGCTTTAAGAACACTGGATCTTATATGAAAATTCTTCCTAGAGAAACCTTCCCTTCAATTAATAACCTGTTTTGGAAAGATAACAGTAAATTGATTGGCTGCTAGTAGGATATTATCATACATAAGGCCCAGTGTGACAGAATTAGGTCAGGGATCACATTTAACAAAGTCACTCACCTCTAACTAGTACTTGGGATATCCACAATAGATATACCATAATATCTACAGAAAAATTGCCTGAGACAGGCATCATTTTCTGACCTATGCTATGCTTGTTGTAATAAAAAAAGGCATATTGTTTTACAAGATCCATAGTTGTCCTGTCTGGAGGAACTGAATTAAGACTAACTTCTTCGCACACTATATATAATGATGTTCTGCTACAGAGATGGACATAGATTTAAAGTGTTACTAAACCCACGACAGTAAAATCGGACTGTATATGCAGTAAAGCATGCTTGTTATACTCACTGTGGAATCTAAGGGGTTAATCATCTGCATTGTGCAAAAAGGCTGTTTGATCCAGTATGCACAGATCCTCCTCTTCTTGCATTGTCTCTAAAACATGTCTGCATAACACAGAGTTACTGGAGTCAGGCTGCACGTGCTCAGTTGGGTATGTATTGCTAGAGTTTTTTCTTCTAGGGAGGGTGCATGTATTCAGCACAGGGCCAATCAGTACTGTCCAGCCAGAGGGTCAGGGGACCTGCATCCTTATAGGACAGCCAATGCAGTATGAAAACTCCTCCTACAAGCTTTAACCAGGCACTGATAGAAGTCACAAGACTGCTATAAACTTTCTGATGAGAAAAGGTATTTAGCAGCATATATTTACTAAAATAATTGCATTTCAATGTTCTGTGTACTATTAGAGACTAAGTCTTGTGAATGCAGGGTCCTGGGTTTTAGCCTGGTCAGAAGTGGTTGCTATCAGCTAAACTACATGAGGCAACAGCCATACTGACCAATTTGATGCAGCGTGTGACGTATGATCTGAGTACTGACAGGCTGACCCCCTACCCCTTCAACCTCTGCCGCAATAATGGCAGCACTCATACATCTATTTCCCAAAGACAACCTCTGGATAGGACGCTGAGCACGTGCACTCAACTTCTTTGGTCAACCATGGCAAGGCCTGCTCTGTGTTGAACCTGTTCTGTTAAACCGCTGTATGGTCTTGGCAACCGTGCTTCAGCTTAATTTCAGGGTCTTAACAATCTTCTTATAGCCTATGCCATCTTTATTTAGAGCAACAATTATTTTATTTAGATGCTCTGATAGTTCTCTGCCATGAGGTGTCATGTTGAACTTCCAGTGACCAGTATGAGAGAGTGAGAGCGATAACACCAAATTTAACACACCCACTCCCCATTCACACCTGACACCAGGGGGGGTGGATAATTGGGCCCAATTTGGACATTTTCACTTAGGGGTGCACTCACTTTTGTTGCCAGCGGTTTAGACATTTTGGTTTTATGTTGAGTTATTTTGAGGGGACAGCGGAGAAAAACTCCTATAAGGTTGTTATTCAGATTAGGCCTGGTGAGAAGGTCATTGTTGAGGGAAATACTTTCATATCAAGCACTTGAGTCAAAGATCACCCTGATCTAATCTGGTTTGCAAGGATGGTACCAGGCCAGGACTGGCCATAGGGCACACTGTGCATCTTCCCAGTGGTCTGGGGCCACTTGTCCTCTGCAGCTTGCGCCGCTTACTCTTTTGCTTTCTAAATAGGTTCCTTTAAGCTAGTGCATTGTTGGTTCACTTAACTTTTCCTTCGATTTCCCTTCTAAATGTTTTTTTTCTTTGTCTGAATTTTTCACTTCCTGTTCCTCCTAAGTAAGCTGTTCAATAAGCTGTTCTGGTTGACTAACCACCGCTCTGATGATGGTGACAAGTTTACTGTGGAGAAACAGGAAGTGAGAAATTCAGACAGAAAAAAACATTTAGAAGGGAAATCGAAGGAAAAGGTAAGTGAACCAACAATGCACCGGCTTCAAGGAACCTGTTTAGAAAATAAAAAACAAACCTTTACAACCCCTTTAAGTTAACAACCGGCCGTCAGGGTCTGAGGGGCGGAACCCAGTAAACAGCTGACCCGTGACGAGGGAGGAGCTGAAGGAGCTCTCCCCTGCGTGGGCCGTGACTCACAGCCTGTAAGAAGACCCCATTTCCTGATCTTAGGACAGGTGACACAGAATGACGCTGCCTGAAATGTGGAGGGAGCTGCAAAAAAGTGCCAGTGATGATATCCCCCGAGGTAAGATTTTGTCAGGTGGAGGGAGCACTGGGGATGAAGGCTTTTCCATAGGAGGACCAGACCTTATCACTGATGTGTGACCCATTCATCTGTCTGCATCCCCCCTCTCCATCTGGCTCCATCACAAAATAATTAATGCAAATTTTTGGCAGAACATATGTCTTGAAAGACGAAACAGAGATTACCCAAAAATACGCTGCCTATGGCCTACTCATTCACCAAAAAAGCATAAAAAGTAAATAAAAACACAACACGAGTTTTGACAATTCCTTTATTAAAAAATCAATATGTTTTTGCAATATTTACCAGCAATGATTTACGTTTTGAGTTACATACCATAATCTTTATTTTTTTGTGAATTGGACACAGTTAGCTCAATAGAGCCAGTCCACACATATTCGAGGTGGTCGCAATGCAGTTTCCAAAAGGGTCCTGGGAATCTTTAGGTCCGGTTAAGGTGCAAACTCAGGCAAAACTTTGGACCTGAATCACACCTGAGACTGTAAGGTACAGCTAGCTTGGCCCATCTGGATCAGTTGCCCTTGTTTTCACACTAGTGCAGGCCGTGCAGGTAACTGATCCAGATGAGCCAAGATAGCTGTAACTTAGAGTCACTGTAGAATTAGCAGACAGTAATTTGATCTAAATGACATCTTGCAGATCGTAGAAAGGTTTTTAATAACAAAACTTATGTGGATCCTTACAAATGAAAATCAGACAGGTAGATGTAGGTGTGTCTAGATCCAGCAGAATACGGTACATATGGTTAATGGTGGATAAAGCATGAGGAAAACCACAACATTTTCGGTGAACATCTGATAAATGCAGTCATGTAAACAGTTAAAGTCTTTTATTTGTTTGCAATACTACAGCACTATACAGTGACTATTAGCTGTTGTCCTGAAAATTAAGTAGAAGGTAGGCTATACATATTTAATACTAAACAATGCTTTTTGTAAGCAATGCTGACACAGTAAGATCAGATGCAATGAAAATAACTGGTGATATTTTCATCAGTGCTGAATTATAGATAATGCAGCATTATTAATATTACTGATTTGTTTCAGTACTGTAAGGTACCCGCATACATAAAATTAACTTCATCTAGTTGGTATGTTGATGAATTGCATATTACACTCCCAGGTTTCAGATTTCTGGGGATTAGATACAATAAGCGCTTTATGAGTCTTTGTACATAAACAAGAATACTTGAAGAACAATGCGACTATTCAGTGGTTGAATCATTCCACCATGTCTATAGCCAACAAAAGGACACAGGGGACTACTGTTCCTTTGCTCTAAAATCAACATTTTACCCTGCTGACCACCTTGGTCCCAGCATGTACCATACATGATGTTATATGTTCTTTTTTACTAAATTATCTGCATTCATTAATGCTGTCTTCTCTTCATAAATAAAGATTTTCAGTAAGTCGACCTACATTGTTACATAGTTATATAGTTACATAGTTAGTCAGGTTGAAAAAAGACACAAGTCCATCTTGTTCAACCATAAAACAAAAAATATATATATATATATCATACAATCCCATATACCCATTTCTATACCCACAGTTGATCCAGAGGAAGGCAAAAAACCCCAGCAGAGCATGATCCAATTTGCTACAGCAGGGGAAAAAATTCATTCCTGATCTCCCTAGAGGCAATCGGATTTTCCCTGGATCAACTTTACCTATAAATGTTAGTACCCAGTTATATTATGTACATTTAGGAAATAATCCAGGCCTTTCTTAAAGCAATCTACTGAGCTGGCCAGAACCACCTCTGGAGGGAGTCTATTCCACATTTTCACAGCTTCTACTGTGAAGAAACCTTTGCGTATTTGGAGATGAAATCTCTTTTCCTCTAGACGTAAAGAGTGCCCCCTTGTCCTTTGTGTTGACCATAAAGTGAATAACAACACCAAGTTCACTATATGGACCCCTTATATATGTGTACATGTTGATCATATCCCCCCTATTCTCCTCTTCTCAAGACATCTGTCTCTTTAAACTCTTGCAGCACTGTCCTTATTTGTAGGATCTGAGATCTGTTCGCTTTCAGCAGGGGTAGGCAACCATAAAGAGGTGGAGATCTACCTCAACAACATGGGAGAAGTCAAAGATCACCGGGCACAGTGTAGCCTTCTCACACCTGTTTTAAACCACTAATTAAATTCGATGTTGAGGCAACATATCACCTCCTCAGCACCTATCAAACACACTTGGTTTTCAGAGGAGCAGCAGCGCCTGCTGCACTGGTGAATGAGCCCTTAGTTGAATTCCGCAGTGGAACCCTTAGGGAACCCCCAACATAAAGTTGGGAGGGGGTGGTAAAACCTTGCAGCTGAGTTGCGGTCTTACTGCCCCCCAATCCCTACCCACTTTAGCTGCTGAGGCAGCATCCAAAGATGTACAAATGCCGCAGTCGGGAATTTAGCCCCCTGTTGGTGGGTGCTACTGACTGCCAATCATGACCTATTCAAGTAAATGGGGGCTAACTCTGCAAGTTCTACACAACTGCATGCTTCAGGGGGGTCCAAAGATTAAAGCAGATGGTGAGAAAGCAACACAATGCTGCCTGCTTTAACCCCTTGTTTGCTGTGCTGCACAAGGTTGCAGGGTGGCTTCATTCTTTTGAATAGAAAAAAGGAAATAAAGGTCTGGTGTGACTCCTTTTGGAATGGGTCATGCTTGGCAGGTGCTACATCCACTAACCAAGACAGGGCATATAACTCCTGCTGCAGCATGTGTACACCCCTGGCCACTGCATCTTAAGAGGCTGCGGTTGGGGCAGGGTTGATAAAAACACATCTTAACTATGGGGTTTTACCACCCCCAAACTGCAAATAAGGCTGCTTTCACACTGGTGTACTGTGCAAATTTCCTGGGTTAGCTCTGCTCTGCCATAGACTTCTATTATATCCTGCAGGTGCTGTCTGCTTTCAGAAAGTGCACCAAAACTCCTGCATTTAGAAAGTGCACCAAACCCACAGAATATAAAAGGAGTCTATGGCTAAGTCTATGGCTAAATCTATGGCTAAGTCTATGGCTAAGTCTATGGCTAAGTCCATGGGTAAGTGTGGCAAACCCACAGGAAACTGTAGGTACACTGCACTGCATCCGCGGTGTGGGTAAACCGCAGAACATCAGTGTGAAAACTGACCTGAAGATCTCTTCTTTTCTGCTGCTGGCACCATTCTGGAGACTGCTAGCTGGGATAAGAGGTAAGAGGTGAAGTGCAGTTGGTATCAATCCTACCCACTGACCATAAATGTAATAAGCATTCTTGCAACTGCGGCCCCTTCTGTTACATTTTGGAAGTCCTTAGTCAATAAAGTGGTGCCTTTCTACAAGGCCACTTATCTGAATAGAGAATGTCCCAAGAAATTTGAGAATGTTTGGCAGCCTTGGTTGTCCTCTCCCTTCTCCAATGCCTAGGGTGTAGTACTCACTCTTGAGATGCTTAAATCATTCCTCGATATGTCAGATGGTTGTGAGCTATCCCATGACTTAAATTATTAAAGTTTAGTATTGCTTATCATGCCTGACTTTTTTGGGTTAATTTTTCCTTTTAACTTGTACCTCTAATTGTATCGATTCAATGACTCCTGCTATGCCCCTGAGGATTTTATCATTTATTTTTGGGGATTGGATACTTTTGGATTGGTTGGCTAGCAGGGAGTGGGGTCCAGCTTGTGGTTCTTGGGGGGGAGGGTTTTGTTGAGATGATATGCTCTTAAATGTTCTATTGTACTTCTGCGGCAAGCTCTGCTGAGCAATTAGGTGCATGTGGTTTGTTGTACTTGTATTTCTTGAACCTTAGTAAACAGAATTTATTTTAAAAAAAATAAAAGGAAAGTTTTTCACACTGACCTCCAATGTGAGGAATACACTTTCTGCATTTCATTCCAGCCATGATTATCATTATTTTTTTATCATTATTATTACTGAAAATAATATTGCCGTATAAAGCAGCATTGCAAAATTCACAGTACAGCACATTCTTTATTATTTTATTTATTGTTCCTCAACTTACTGTTCATGCAAATGTACAATGAGTTGTAAATACAGTAATTATTAGCAATGTAAGCAAATTGTTAAATCACAATAATTAATATAATAATAACAGTTATTATTATTATTATTATTATTTAGCATGACCAAAACTACCCATAAAACTTTATGTGGTAATAAATGTATTTCATGATAGGTGCGAAGACATGAATATAAAAAATGTGAAGAAGACAGAACTTGATACAGTACAAAATATTTCTTAGGGAAAACTTACTACAGACATACCCCGCTTTTATGTACACAATGGAACCAGAGCATGTATGTAAAACGAAAATGTACTTAAAGTGAAGCAATACTTTTTTTTCACTTCCAAATGCATGCACTGCATTGAAATAGTCATTTACAAGCATAACTGATATGAATAATGCATTGATAACTAAAATAAACACAATATGAAAAGAAAGATTGTAAGCTTACCCCATCTCATTGTTGGCCAGAGCAGCTGAGAGAATTTATTTTAGTAGGAAGGGTGAAGGCATACAGGTATCTTCTGTTTAACTTGTCAAATCTTCAAAGGCGAGATGCTTTCTTGCTGGCGAATTGGGTGTACTACAAGAAGAAATCAGAGTAGGAGCAGGACTTGATGGTGATGTCAGAGCTGGAAATGGACTGCCAGGTATGCAGGTATCTTCTATTTCACAGGTCACAGGTCAAGTCTTCAAAAACGAGCTGCTTTCTTGCTGTAGAATTGGGTGTACTACAAGTAGCAATAAGAGCAGGATGTGGTGGTGATGTCAGAGCTGGAAACGGACTGTCAGTTGATGATGATCTGGGATCCAAATGACTGTCAGTCAATGTTGATGATCTGCGTGCTGATGGAATTTTAGAAAAGTAAGTTTCTATGGAGGTTTGAAGTGTAGCTCTCTATTTCTCCCTGTAGATTTCTTTGTAACAGGCATAAGCCCCTGAAATGTTAGCATTAACTTGGGAACTTCTTTCAAAATCCCTATCATGATTTTCAAATAGAGCCATGGCGCTATCAAGATGACGGAAAGCTTCAAGAGAATTTTTGTAGTTAAACCTTCAGGCTGATCAATGATCTCAACCCCATCCTGCACATCTTCTTCTTTCTCCTCTTCAAGTTCCAGAAGATCTTCATTGCTGAAGGGCTCAGTGTGGGACGCAAGCAGTTCAGCAACATCTTCTGGCTCCACTTCCAGCTCTAACTGCCTTGTCATATCTACAATATTTTCAGTAACAGTAGCTACATGATCTTCAAATCCTTCGGAATCATCATCTTAACTGTGGGCATAATTGTTTCCAGGCCCTTTGTATTGTGGTTTCCTTTATGTCATTCCAAGCATCTCTTAGGCCGCGTACACACGGTCGAACATGTCCGCTGAAACTGGTCCGCGGACCAGTTTCCGCGGACATGTCCGACCGTGTGTACGGCCTAGCGACAGATTTCCAGCGGACAAAAGTTTCTTAGCAAGCTAAAAAACTTGTCCGCTGGAAACATGTCCGTCGGACATGTCCGATGGTTAGTACACCTAATCGGACATGTCCGCTGGTTATGACGTGTAACCAGCGTCCCGAAATCCCGCGCATGTGTCAAATTGATTAGACGCATGCGTAGAAGCATTGCACTTCCGTGTTTGAGAACGTCTGTGTCTTCTACGTCACCGCGTTCTCTGTCCGCGGGGATTTTGGTCTGATGGTGTGTACACACATCAGACCAAAAGCTCCCAGGAGACATGTCCGCGGACAGTTTTCATCGGACATGTCTCCTCGTGTGTACAGGGCCTTACAGTTTTAATGCAATCCAAGATGTTGTAGCTTTTCCAGAATTTGGATAGGAATTCTTTACCTTCTCATTCATCTTTGTCTATTGCTGCAATACACTTACTGAATGTTCTTTTTAAGTAGTTTAACTTGAAGGCAGCAATGACACATTGATCCATTGGCTGCAGTAGTGAGGTGGTATTTGGTGGTAGGAAATGCACTCGAATGTTATTGTTCAGCTCATCTAGTGTTCGAGGGTGTCCAGGGTATCAACATGCAGCGAAATGTGGAAAGGGATATTGTTGTCCTTGCAATAGGTTTTCACCTCTGGAACAAAGCAGGTGTCAAACCATCCTTCAAAAAGAGCTACAGTAACCATACAGCATCCTTTGCCTCACCTTTCTTAGCCTTCAGGTCATTGAATAAGCTTAAAGACGCGTACACACAACCATTTTTCATGTCATGGAAAAAAAACAACGTTTTTCTAGACGTGATTCTTGTCAAACCTGCCTTGCATACACACGATTGTAAAAAAAAAATGCTCGAGCAAAGCGCAGTGACGTAAAACACGTACAATGGCACTATAAAGGGGAAGTTCCATTCGGTTGGCGCCACCCTTTGGGCTGATAATGCAAATTTCCCTTCTCATAACTTGCTTCTGAGCATG
Source organism: Rana temporaria (assembly GCF_905171775.1). NCBI lineage: Eukaryota > Metazoa > Chordata > Amphibia > Anura > Ranidae > Rana > Rana temporaria. Next base: position 199,701,616 of record NC_053491.1, on the reverse strand, counting down.
CGCGTTTTTTCCCCCTGTCATTAAAGCCTACACACGACCGGTTTTCACGACGAGAAAAAATTATTTCTACAGCCCATTGAGCTGCGGATGAGTAGAGAAACTTTTGGACACTTGTATCATAGGAGACACTTGAGCTATTGTGATAAGACCCTGTGGCCAGTTAATCACCCACAAGGAGGAGAAATAAGCTGCATTGCACCTGCAATACACAGGATTTACGGCTCCTGCACCTTAAAGTGACCACTGGCTGGGCCTACAATGGTATGTTTATGGGTACTTTGCCACCTCTTTGGACATTTTCTGCCAAACCAATGATGGGGCAAAAAAAAATTTACACAGACTTTTGGCTAAACTGTAAATGTTAAAGTGTTCTCATAACCAAAACATTATTTTTCCAGTAGAGTTTGGAATTGCTAAAACCTTTTTTTTTTTTGCTGTCTGTGTTCCAATGGGAAGAATTCTCTTCACTCCCTGTCCCAATGACACAGCAGAAAGTTAGAGGAAATCTTTTCACGGGGTGGCCCTTTGAAGATGCCCTGTAGGTTGAAATGCATAGGTGTAGCAGTGACGTCATCACGCTCCCCTAAAGGACCGGAGTGTATTTGTGGTATGCATGCATCTTATTGTGGATTGTGATTACATATGTATACATGTATTTGTTTTTAATAAATCAAGTTTTAAGTGTACTTCACTATCTGGATTCTCCTTTGCTCTTCTTCATGTGTGAGTGACACTGCCCGGTTATGTGTGTATGAGAGCCATCCATCGAATGGGGATCCAAGCAATGTTTTGAAGCAATGTGTGCCATACCATTCCTTCATCTGAAGATTGAATGCTGTGCCTGTCCATCTATTTAAGATATTTCCCTAATTTTTTTTGTTAATTTGTGTTTTAATATTTATGAGTGCTGCTGTTGGTTCATACTTAATCTCTCTAAGTTTTGAACACTTAGTGCAGGTTAATATATTTATCAATAAAAACCTGACAGGGTTTCTTACCCTTTCCTACGCTAATAAAAACTAAGATTTGTTTTAGCTATACATACACTTTAAATGTATTCAGAGGAGGAGGGACGCACTCTCCTCCAATGGCTTGATTGCCAGCATTTGTCTGCATGTACATTATATCATATATAAGATTATTTGCCCCATTTGACCAAAAATGGTTACCATTTTGGTTGTGATGTTAAACCGATTATGTAGATCTACAAATAGATGCTCATAGAAGCAATACTTTCACAACTCAAAAAGGACAATAGGTCTCAGTACAGCAGAGACTTTATAAAGCCCTGTAGCCACAGACATGATAGAATGACCACTATTTCAGTAAACAGTGCACTACATAAAAAGTTGTTTGCACTTTGCCTCTGTGACAGCGTCCCTCACAACAAAGTCTATGTAGGTCTGAGTACACAGGCAAACGACTGGAGGGATCTCAGGGATCTTTTATTTTCCAGATTTATATGATAGTACCTACTTACCCCGATCAACCCTTTTACATTTTATATGATGCAAACAGGGCAATGTACAAACTATCAACTCATACAATGTGTACATCTATGGATTTAATAGTGCAATAAATGTAAAAAATATAAATACTTTTCAGCTACAAAACCTCACTCCCAGATTTCTCTATTAATGCCAAAAGCAACAAAAACACAACATCCAGTTCTACAGAAAGTCATTTTTTATCTTAATTTTCCAATGTGCTATCACATATAGTATATGATAAATCAGTTTCCAGTTCTTAAATTTAGTAACAGCGGATACATCCTGCTTCCAGCAATTTTCTAATGTTTTGGCTAAGATTAGCAAAGTAAAGCCCTGACCTCAACAATGTCACTGGAGATACTGAAAGACGAGACTAAACAATATAGAGAAAGGACATTTATCATCCCAGATTCAATAACTAAAACATAACTCAGATATAATATATTTAGTTCTATACAGTGCTTTAGCCAATGGGCATTAATTAAAGCAAGAGCGAGCAATTCACTTAATAGCTATAGATAAGTAAACCTACCAAATCACATCTAACTCAGATCCCCTGAATACTATTTTACGTATCTCCTTCATTAGGAAGGGGACACAGCATAAGGAAGAATAGAATAGCCTCCTGATTTATTTTACATTTGTTTCCTAATAATGTAGAGAACTTACAATATGTGCAGGAGAAAGCATGCAGGGAAGGGAATGAGAGAACTTTAAACTGAACATGGACTGCGGTATATATAGTATGTCCAATGTAGGGTGAAGCAGTTCTTATGAAAGCAAGACATACCATTTTATTTAGACCCCTTTCACACTGAGGCGATTTTCAGGCGGTTTATTGATAGAAGTAGCCTCTAAATAGCACCCGAAAACCACGTCCCATTCATTTCAGTGTGACTTTTCACACTGGGGCGGTGCGCTTGTGGGACGTTAGGAAAAGTCCTGCAAGTAGCATCTTTGGGACGGTTTGGAAGCGCTGTATACAGTGCTTTCAAAACGAATTGCCCATTAAAATGAATGAACAGCGCTTCCAAAGCACCTAAAAAGCACTTTGGAAGCTCTTTGGAAGTTGGCGTTTTTAACCCCTTCTTTGGGGTTAAAAGTGCCCCACGATGGCCAAAAAGCAGCACAAAAGCGCGCTTAAACAGCGGTAAAGCGCTGCAAAAGCGTTTTACTGCTAACAGGCCGCGGCTCAGCGCGAAAGGGGTCTAAATATACAGTATTCACACCCCTTTTCAACACCTGTCTTTATAGACCTACTATTAAAGCGTAATTCTAGGAATTCTTTGTAAAAAGTTAAGGCACGCCATAAGTTAAGTCCATGGATTTGCAGATCTGCATGACATCTCCTGGGCCTATCTCTTATATTTATATCTGACAGGTTTATTACAATTATAGGGAATTACACCTGGGGCTGTGAGAGAGAAGAAAGGCACACAAAACAGCTTTGCACTCCCGTTTTCTCTTCTGCCTATTCACAAAAGCCTTTGTATTTTGTGTTCACATGATATAAAGGCTTCTGTGAATGGGCAGGACCCAGTTCAAGATGCAGAGCTCAGAAGCATCAAGTCGCTCTCATGGGACTACAGCGATAGCTGTCTTCTGGGAGTACTATAAAACTGTCAGATATTAATAATAAAGCTAAGCCTCTGCACTAAACTCATAGCATGCCTTACATTTTTACAAAAAAGCTGAACTCCTGGAATTCAGCTTCAAAAACAGATAAAGGAGAAGTACTAAATTATTACTTTTATCTTCATAACAAAAAGGTTGTTTGCAAAGAGCACAAATATTAGACAGGATGGACATTTTTGGTTTAAAGAAAATGTGGTGACCATGATAGAATTAATGTTTTATAACTTTCCTCCAAAACTCTACCTACACAGTAATGTTTCTTGATGGAGTTATTCTTTAAAGTGGATCATGAAATTAAAAGAAGCCTTTCAGTCCAAATATTCAAGCTATTCATAGTCACTAAAGCCAAAACAGGTATTTTCTAACTTTAAAGAGACCCCCCATCACCAACAAAAAAATGCTGGTAAAACACAGAAAAACAAATCCCTTTTACCACTTGCCAACTAGGCCAATTCTGAGGCCCCATACACACGATAGAATCCATCCGCTGAAAAATCCCAGCGAATGGGTTTCAGCGGATAGATCCTATGGTGTGTACACTCCAGCGGATACTTTTCCACGGATATTTATCCGTCGAATCGCTTTTCAGCAGATCAAATATTTGCTGACATGCTAAACAAATCTATCCGCTGCGAATCTATCCGACGGACAGATCCGTTGGTTAGTACACAATATCCGCGGATAAAAACCCTGCGCATGCTCAGACAAAATAAGGGGATGGGAGCACTCGTTCAGGTAAAACTCTTGTTTGTTTGTGATATGGCACATTTGTCCTTTTAAATATCTAGTGTGTCGTTTATTGCCTCTTGTTTTTTCAGCGTTCTCTTGCTAGAATAAACCCGTTCTCTTGCTGATGCTATCTATCCAGATGTTGGAACTTTCTTTTTGTCCTCCACATGTCTATGTTTCTGTTTTTTTTTTTTTTATTTAATGTTGTTTCTTTTGTTTGTTTGTTTTTGTTTGTTTTTTGTGCAATTTATGTCACCATTGTTTTTTATTGCACTTTTTTTTTTTGTTTTTTGTTTTTTGTGCAATTTATGTCACCATTGTTTTTTCTTGCACATTTTTTTTTGTGCAATTTATGTCACCATTGTTTTTTCTTGCACATTTTTTTATTTTTTATTTTTTTTGTGCAATTTATGTCACCATTGTTTTTTCTTGCATTTTTTTTTTGTTTTTTGTGCAATTTATGTCACCATTGTTTTTTCGTGCACATTTTTTTTTTTGTGCAATTTATGTCACCATTGTTTTTTCTTGCACATTTTTTTTCTTTTTTTTTTGTCAAGTTATGTCACCATTTTATTTTGGCGTGTGTTTTTCCTTTTTCGTTTTACCAAGTTGGTACGCCAAATGTACCCCCCCCCCCCACCAAGGAGTTGGTGTCCTTTCTAAATGACACATATTATTTGCTAAAATGTTTCATGCCTAATCACCACAGTATTAAAACACAATAGACAAGGTATTTCAGTAAATCAAATAACCATTTATTTTGGCCATAAACAAAAATAAATTACCTAGAACGGCAGCACTTGATGAGATAGCAACATACATGCAGACTTGTGTTCCAGACTGCACAGGCAACATAGTCAAGGAGAAAATGGCAAACCTTGAGGACCACATACCGAGAACTAAAAAGAACAACCACAAAAACAAAAACCAGGAGCAGCAGCAAGTGAGCCAATGGAGCTCAGGCTGTGGTAGTCCAAAAAGACCAAAGTTTTTGGGGGATCAAATGGAAGGCCGGGAATCATCTTCTCCTGTTCCTTGTAACCCTCCTTGCAGCCTGCATTGCAGAAGATCTTCCATGGACCCGTCCACGGCCCCTTGCAGGTGGGGATGATGTGGCAGCAGGAGGAGTTAGCAGGTGTTGGGCAGGATGGGCCGGGTCACTGAGCTCGGTCTCATTGGTCAGCCAGCCCTTGTGCATCCATAAAATCACCTGGTTAACCAGGTTCCTGGCACGCCTCTGATCGGCCTCCCCCGCTTCTGACAGTTCATGTGCCACATAGGCACTGTAGGCCTCAGTGGGGTTGAGGGGGGCCCTCATTAAGGCGCTAGCCTCCCTTATCATATCGAGGCTTGCGTCCTCCACTTGCCTCCTGCGCCTCATTAGGCCTGCTTGCCTGACCCGGGGGGAGGGACTTGCCTGGTGGTGCTGACCCTGGGGCCCTCCTGACTGGTGCTGGGCCCGGCCTCCTCCTCCTGGCTGCCACTGACCCCTTTCTCCTGGCTGGCATGCATCTCCACATCAGTAGCCGAAAAATCATGGCTGCTCACTTCTTCCTGTGGCAAAAAAAGGGACATGTTTTACAATTTGGCACAAGCAAATCAAACACATTTTCATGCTCTAGACTGGTTTGTTTTATCTTACTTTAAACTTGAATAGACTCTCCTTCTGATCCCTGCACTTGGCATCCATGACCCCTATTTTTATGCCCATGACTTTTCTAGGCCATTTTTTATTTTGGGATTACAATATCAACTCAATAAACAAACAAGAATTAGCAGCCCAAAAAAATTTAGAAAAATACTCTACCTCAGAAGAAGTGGAGAGTCGCAGATTTTGATGCATGCCAGCCAGCCCCTCACTGTACTCCTCCTGGCTGTGGTGATCCGTGGAAGGTCTGCTGCAATGCCGGCTGGAAGGAAGGCTTGACATTGATTGCCGGCCCTCCATTTGATCCCCCAAAAACTCCAGCTCTAGGTAGTACCACAGACTGGGCTCCGTGGACTCGCTTGCTGCTGCTCCTGATCTTTGTTCACGTAGTTCTCTTCTTTTGGTTCGGTATGCGGCCCTCAGGTTGTTCATTTTCTTCTTGACTATGTTGCCTGTGCAGCCGGGAACCCATGTCTGCATGTATGTAGCAATCTCATCAAGTGCTGCCGTTCGTCGGTCCCGCTTCGAATAGTGTGGGTGTTTTGTATTCCAAAGTAGGGGCATTTCCCTAAACTTTTCAATTAGGCGACTAATAATTTCTTTACCCACGATCTGGTCACGATCTAGAACCATCCACAATTTTTACTATTTTGACCATTCCTCAAGGCACTATTTCATGTGTACCTAGCATGTCCCTCATCATTCCTGACATATAAATACACTTCCTAATAACCTCTGGCCAACCAACACAGAACAATACTTGCATGATCACAATACACCTGGCAAAAAGTACAAATAGGTAGAGCATTCTTCACATCTAGATTTAAGTGATGTGTGAAAGCATTGTGAGAAGTAAATACCGTTTTGGGGACACAAGAAACATAAGTAGCGTTAAAAGGGTGCAAACAACAGACAAAACCCCAATCCCATGGCTCTCAAGTTTCTAGGCCTCTGCTGATCCCATGTTGTAATTTCTTACCTTATTATCTCTAGCTCCTCGTGAAGCACGATGAAATAATCTCCGCGTAACCTACGTAATCACGTAGGTTCCCTTTTATACACTCCGCGTGTGTGTGACACACCGCCTTCGTCACCTTTGCCATGCCCCCTAATCAATGTTAACTCAAAAAATATGGCGTTAACTGTGTAACTTCTGTCAAATGTTCTAATAATCTCCGCATAACCTACGTAATCACGTAGGTTCCCTTTAATACACTCCGCATGTGCGTGACACACCGCCTTCGTCACCTTTGCCATGCCCCCTAATCAATGTTAACTCAAAAAATATGGCGTTAACTGTGTAACTTCTGTCAAATGTTCTAATAATCTCCGCGTAACCTACGTAATCACGTAGGTTCCCTTTAATACACTCCGCGTGTGCGTGACACACCGCCTTCGTCACCTTTGTCATGCCCCTAATCAATGTTAACTCAAAAAATATGGCGTGAACTATGTTACTTCTGTGAAACGAGCGAATAATCTCCGCGTAACCTACGTAATCACGTCTTATTCATTCTCTACACTCCGCGTATGCATGAACCGCCGCCCTCATCCCCGCCCATGACGGGACATTTCCTCTTTTCCACGCCCCTAATCTCTGTGGGAAGGAAAGATGGCGATGTCACACAAGCGTGCACGGAGCTCTCAGGCCGCAAGTGAAGTGACAGAGGCAGGAACGTCGCGATCCAGGCCAAAACGTTATAAGGCCACTAATATGTCTTTTGCCGAAATGGTGGAGCTGGTCGAAATAATGCGGAGGAAGGACTATGATGGGCAATATGGGCCATACAAGACCCCAAACCGCAGGAAGGGGAAAATTATGGAGAAGGTGGCAAGGAGAATGCAGAGGATGTTCGGGATCACCAGGTCCAAGGAGCAGCTACGGAAGCGGTGGTCCGACTTGAAACTCCGTGAGCCACATCAATTGAAGAAAATAAAAAAAATCCTCAAAAAAAGTAAGTTCTTTTTTTGTTTGTGGGGGGGGGGGTGGGGACAATTTTATTAGTTTAATGTTTGGTCAGGTACATTTCTACATCTGTATCCTTGGCCTGGTTGTACTTCTGAACACATGTTGAAATAGAATTTTTTTTTAAAATATCATTTGCTTGGCCAACGAGTGTTAATAGGAAACCTCGTTCACATCAGATTGCTTCTCACAAATACGATGTTGGCCCAGGAACAACACACCTGGACATGCCTCTCTGGCCAAAAACATTGTTTGTAGACATTGTGTAAAAATATATTTTTCTAAAATTAGAATCCTAGAATGGGAAATGCAAACAGTGCTACTAAGCAGGTGTTTTCATATCTGGAATCCAGAGCACCTGTGTCTCCACCTAAATATTACACTAAAATTTGTATGGTCTCAGCTCCAAATTTTAAGGGGGGGGACATCCATGTGTGTCACTTCGCTAAAAAGGGACAGAATCAGAGCTTGGCCTAGAAGTCATCCAAAAGTGTAGGTTTGGGGTGATAAGACACAAAAAAATAATCAATTAAAGCCTCTAAACTTCTATGCAATGTGTGCGATTTCTGCTCTACAATATCTGTGTGCTGATGAGTAAACATATTGTTTTTGTGTTATTTAGGGGAAAGAAGACGCCAGCATTTCGAGGAGGCAGAGAGGGCCAGACACGCCCGGAATCTGCCATCTGGCCATGTGGAGGAGGAGGAAGGAAGAGAGGAGGATGTGGAGGAGGAGGAGGAAGGAAGAGAGGAGGATGTGGAGGAGGAGGAGGAAGGAAGAGAGGAGGATGTGGAGGAGGAGGTGGAAGGAAGAGAGGAGGATGGAGTCATTTTAAATTTGGTAGTTGTGGAGGATGAAGATGAATTTGAAGAAGATGATTTTGGTGAATTTGAAGATGGTGGATTGATGGAAGAAGAAGAAGGAGGAGTCGTGGAGGATGAGGGGGAAGTGGTTCAAGAAGGAGGAGTTATTGAAGATGGAGAAGTGGTGGAGGAGGAGGAAATTCGCACACCATCAGGTCAGTGTCACCCCAGCTTTATAGGGCAAAACAGATGTAGATAGGGTTGCCACCTCATCCCTTTAATCCCGGAACACATATGGATTACACATGTTCTGTGGCTAATGTAATGCAGATATGGCACCAGGTGAGTTTAATTACCACCTTTTAATCAGCTACAGAACCTGGGTAATTAATATGTGTTCTGGTTTAAAGGGATGAGGTGGCAACCCTAGATGTAGATAGGCCGGTAAAATTGATAATTTTTTATTTTGGATTCATTTTGTAGGGGATGAAGATGCTGTTCCGCATTTTTCTCGCGCAAGTGCGGGAATAATTATCCAGCAAGTGATGGAGTGCAGCAGTGAAATGGAGAATATGCGGCAACGGATGGTTCTCATGGAACATAATGTGAGAAATTTAATTGTGGAGTGCTGCACCGAGCTGGACACTATGCGGCAAAGAATGCTGATTATAGAACAAAACTATAAAAACATCATTGACATGATGGGCCGTGTCAAAGACTGAACACCCCCCCCCCCCCGCCCATCCCCCAACCTGTTTTAATTTTTGACTCAGCAACACGCCAAAATTTGAAGATGCACACACAGTGTGTCAACATGTGCTATCTGCCATCACAGAATATCGAATATCTGTGCTTTGTGGGTACAACCCCCTCCTCGATTCTCAATTAGTTTTCGAGGAAGGGTTTGCTCCCACAAAACACAGACATTGATCACCCATGATGGCAGATAGTACATGTCGCCCTTTGTCTGTGTTTATATGTTGTAGAACTGACATTTGGCGAATTGCACTGAATGTGTGCATCTTCAAATTTTGGCGTGTTCCGGTGTAAAATCACACCATGACTGTTATTGTGAATGTAAAAGTGACACATTTGTCTTTTAATCTTTTTTTACATTTTATATTTTTTCAACCAAAAAAATGGCTTACAATCAACAAGCCTGAAAAATCCAAACAAAAAAAAAAAAAAATTAGAAAAAAAAACGATTTAAAAAAAAAAATTGGGTAACAAATCTATCCAAAAAATGTTACCAATCTTTTTAAAATAAAAAAAAAATAAAAATAAATTATAAAATAATTATTAAAAATTTGAAAAAGAATTTACGAAAAAAATATAAAAAAAAAAAAATTTGAAAAGTTTTGTTAACAAATATATTCAAAAAATGTTACCTATATTTTTCCTATTAATTCCAAAAAAAATTTTAGGTAAAAATAAAGAGATAAAAAATCTCAAACATATTTTGGGAAAGAAAAATATAAAAAAATAAGACAAAATAAACATTTGGTTAAGTTTACAGTTGGGAAATAGAATATTTGTGTGAAAAATGGTACAATTGTACTACATTGTTTGTGAACACCCAAAAATTAAAAATACATTGTTTGGACAAAAAAAAAAAAAAAATTATGAAAAAACACACAAAACCAAAAATTAAAAGCCTTGCAAACTAAAAATGTTGGCATGTTTGTTACTAAAAATCTTTTGAAAAATCAAGGAAAATGAAAAAGCAGAAAATAAAAAAAGCTTTTCCAAAATCCTATAAATGAGTGGCTTTATTCTTTTATATGCTGAATACCCAGTTTGGAGATGAGTGAATAATGTGCAATTGTGTTTATTTACTAAAACCTGAACCCTACATTTGGCACTAGAAGTGCACTATTCTTGGTGAGAACCAGGAAGACAGATAAAAAGAGAAAAAGCAGTAATGGCAAACAACTGTATAAAGTCCAATGGTCTAATTATTTATTAGTTCTGTGAATATTTCTTTCTTTTGGGGGCCGAATTAGAAAGAAATATGATCTGGCATAGCAATGGCCCCCCGACCCATGAAGTACTCAACATATTTGTCGCGTACATCACAAGCTGATTGGGTGGCAAAGCCAGCGCGACCAGTGTCCAGCCCAGGGAGAGGATCTGAGAGTAGTCTTGCCTCAGAAACGCTGTCGGGTAGGTACGTCTGGGAGTGCCTGCGTAAAAAGTTGTGCAAAATGCAGCAGGCAAATACAATGGTGTTCAATTCATATTCCGCCAAGTGTATCGATGTCAGAAAAAGGCGGAACCGGTTGGAGAGAATCCCAAAGGCATTCTCGACTACCCTCCGAGCTCTGGCCAACCGATAATAGAACACCCTCCTCTCTGAGGTGAGGGTCCTCTGGGGAAAAGGCCGCATTAGGTGAGGTCCAAGCCCGAAAGCTTCGTCCGCTAGGAACACAAACGGAAGTCCTTCCACATTATCTTCATCTGGTGGCAATGCCAGACCACCAGTTTGTAGACGATCGTAGAATTCTGTCCGCGAGAACACTCCCCCATCTGACAGCCGGCCATTCTTCCCCACGTCCACATATAGAAGACACCACCGCCATCAACACAATACTATGATAACCCTTGTAGTTATAATAGTAGGACCCCGAGTGGGGTGGGGGCACTATGCGGACGTGTTTCCCATCTATTGCTCCACTGCAGTTCGGGAAATCCCACCGCTGGGCAAATTGGGAAGCCACAGACTGCCATTCCTGTGGTGTGGAGGGTAGCCGTGGGGACAAACAAAATACAAATTATTAGTACTTTGTCAGATAAACATTGCAAACAAAATACAAAAACCATCATTGTGCAACATCAACAACAGGATTCACATTTCCTACAAGCATTGTGAAGTGAGTATTTATTTTAAAAAATATAGGCCCACTTATTTATCAGACTCCACATCCCTCTGATGATAGAGCAATAAACAATTTTCGGGGGGGGGCAGAGCTACAATGGATTAGCCAAAAAATCACCCAAAAAATCACCCAAAAATTGGCTAGGTGGGTTTGGGCCTAGGAAAGCATGCTGGACAGGTTTATGGTGGGTAAGAACAAAATAGGCAGGTAGGCCCAAAACAAACATGTATAAAGGATAACAACATGCATGGGGAGAAAAGGGAACATCCAACACACAGCAGATAACAATCTCATGGTTATTAGGGAATAAAAAAATATTAGACTTTCTCACACATTTAAAAAAAAAACATTGTAATGTTAACATGAGGAAACTTACCTTAAGATACTCCTCCTGCAGAACTCTGATGATGGCAGTACACGTCTCCGGTATGATGACCCCAAGCGACTGGGGAGAGATGCCTGTCGAGAACTTGAGGTCCTGCAGGCTCCTCCCAGTCGCCAGGTACCGCAACGTGGCAATAAGCCTCTGCTCGGCCGTGATGGATTGCCGCATCACAGTGTCCTGCCTCGTGATATAGGGGGACAGAAGTTCCAGCAGACGGTTGAATACGGGGTCCGTCATGCGGAGAAAATTCCTAAAGTCATCAGGATTATTCTCCTGGAGTTCCCTAAGCATAGGCATATGAGAAAACTGGTCACGCTGGCGCAACCAATTCTTGGCCCAGAAACGCCTCCTCCCACTGTTCCTGGCCAAACAACTGGTTCGCTGGACATGGCCATAAGCAATCGCATAACCAGCACCAATTCGCGAGAATCTACGCTGCTGCTCCATCATGGCTTCAAACCGGCCGGCTGGTCAGTCAAGAACACACTCCAACATAAAGCACCCCCAAATCCAGCACAACCTGCTAAGAACGCACAACAAACAGATACGAGCGCACAGTACGCAGAAACGTGCTGAAAGCCTGTGCCCGAATGCCAACTGCGAACCCGCAGTGAACCAAACGCACTGAACCCGAGAATACCTACTGTCAAAACGCGGAGACTGAAAAGCACGAATCGGCTCTAACTAAACCTTCACTAGCACGCGGTAACACGGAACTAGCAAAAGCGGAACAGAGGGCGGCGCCGTTGACTTTGGTCTTCCCCTTTATAGTGACGTCTTACGTGGTTTACGTTGCATACGTTCTGGTTCGCGGGGATTTTTATGCGCTAGTGTGTACGTTCCAGCGGACCAACAGATAAATCCGCCGATCCGCTGAAACCGATCCGCGGATAAATTTCAGCGGATGGATTCTATCGTGTGTATGGGGCCTGACACTTCGCTCCTTCATGTAAAAATCATCATTTTTTTTGCTAGAAAATTACACAGAACCCCCAAACATTATATATATATATATATATATTTTTTAGCAGAGACCCTAGAGAATACAATGGCGATAATTGCAACTTTTTATCTCACACGGTATTTGCGCAGCAATTTTTCAAACGTGTTTTATTGAAAAAATATTTTTTAAAGTTTCATGCTTTAAAAAAAAAAAAAACAGTAAAGTTAGCCAAATTTTTTTTTGCATAATGTGACGATGAAGTTAAGAGGAGTAAATAGATACCTAACATGTCACGCTTCAAAATTGCTCACGCTCGCGGAATAGCGCCAAACTTTGGTATTTAAAAATTCCCATAGGTAACTTTTTTTTTTACTGGTTACATGTTTTAAGTTACAGAGGAGGTCTAGAGCTAGAATTATTGCTCTCGCTCTAACGTTCACGGCGACACCTCACATGTGTGGTTTGAACATAGTTTTCATATGTGGGCGCGACTTAAGTATGCGTTCGCTTCTGTGTGCGAGCACACAGGGACAGGCGCACTTTAAAAACACTTTTTTTTTTATTGTTAATTTTACTAACTTTTTTTATTAAAAAATCACTTTTATTCCTATTACAAGGAATGTAAACATCCCTTGTAATAGGAATAGGGCTGCAACTATCGATTATTTTCATAATCGATTAGTTGGCCGATTATTGTTTCGATTATTCGTATAATAGCCTAAAAAAATAAAATTGCATTTAAAAAAAAAATTGGCCCAATTTGTTGTTGGGCAGATTACAAAACACAAATTGCCGCAAAAACACATTACATGCTTTTCTGCAGCTTCTCCATTGAAGTGTATTGAACCAAAAAAGACAAAATAGCACCGTTTTGCGTTAAGTCCTCGCCCTTTTCAAATACGCAGCAGCTGAAAAAAAATCATGGATGTGAACGTGTCCCATAGGAAAACATGTAAATGAACTGTAGTGTGTTTCTGCAAAAAGCACTAAAAAACAGAGGTGTGAACCCAGGCCTGAGATGTTTAGTAACATAATGGGGTTAAAAAAACAAAAAGAGCAAATAATTGCTACTGTACGGGGTTAACTTTTTTTACTGTGGGACAGTGCAAGTAATATTTACAGTAGCAATTTGCTTTTTTGTACTATAAAGGGCTAATTTTAGTTTTTTTAACCCCATTATGTTACTGGCCGATTAATCGATTATGAAAATTGTAATCGATTAATTTCATAATCGATTAGTTGTTGATTAATCGATTAGTTGTTGATTAATCGATTAGTTGTTTCAGCCCTAAATAGGAATATGACATGATCGGACCTCTTTACAGCGAGATATGGGGTCAATAAGACCCTACATCTCACCTCTAGGCTGGGAAGCCTAAAAAAAAAAAAACGATCACCGCTTCCTAGCCGAAGCGGCTCAGTTGTTTTGGATGCAAACGCCGGGCGTGACGTCATAACATTCGTCACTCTGGTGATCATCTGGTCTGCCGGAAATGGTCAAGAACCGGGGCTGGCGGATCCTCTTCACCGACTCACCGATCCCTCAGGTGAGTCAGTAGAAGCACCGGAGGGCGGTGGGAGGGGGGGCCGTCCCCTCTCGCCAACCGTAAGAACGATCAAGTGGCGGAACAGCTGCTATGATCATTCTTATGGTGTAGGGAATCCCAGATGAAAACGGCAAAATCTGAAAGATCATTCAGATATACCCCCACAAAGTCGAGGACGTCTATAGATGTTAAGCCGTCGGCAAGTGGTTACATTTTCCTTATCAAATATTACTTTTTTTAATGTGCAATGTGCCATTGGAATGTGCCCAAAAATTGTTTACGTCTCCAGTAGGTTGCCCATCACTTCCCCCTCCCGCCTTGCATGTCAAAGTCCTTTCCTCCTCAGAGAGTGTATAATTACTATCTGTGATGGCCCAGCTCCTCAGCCCCCTGTATAACCTTTTATATAGAAGCCAGTTGAGGAGCCAAGGGAAATACTACAGAACTCCACAGAGAGACATATCTGAGGTTGCTGACACCACATCCAAGGCAGAAGCACCCAGCAGTATTACAGAGGCATTGGATATCTACAAATGGGTTATGTAGTCACCACAGGTGATTGGACACTGGCAAACCCAATTAAAATTGAGTTCCTCCACTATATAACCGTTCCCAAATGGAGAGTACCTTAGTTTTGTAGCAAAGCAATGTGTTCCACGTTAACTCCGAAGAGGGGTGGGAGCTCTGTGTCCTGTGATGTATTCCCAAGAAAAGGATTTTACAGGTAAGCTGTATTAAAAATCCTATTTTCTTGGTCATACATCACGGGACACAGAGCCTTAATTACTTAATGGGATGTCCCATAGCAATGCTAGAATTTGAGGGGAGGGAGACACAGATCAGTATAAGACCGCCATCGAGCCAGAGGACCTATACTGCTGCCTGCAGCACACTACGCCCGAAGGCGGCTTCCTCCTAACCTCTCACATCTACATGGTAGAATTTAGTAAATGTATGGACCGAAGACCAAGTAGCAGCCTTGCAGATCTGAGCCATGGAGGCCTGGTGATGCACTGCCCATGAAGCACCAACTGCTCTAGTTGAGTGCGCTTTCACCTGAAAAGGTGGGATCTTTTTTTCGAAACCATAGGCCTGAATAATGACTTGTCGAATCCACCTTGCAATAGTGGATTTTGACGCTGCCTGGCCCTTCTTTGGGCCTTGTGGCAGAATGAATAGACAATCAGTCTTCCTTATCTGAGCTGTAGCTTGCAGATAAACCTTTACCGCTCTAACAACATCTAGAGAGTGTAAACTCTCTTCCTCCGCACACTACAGATCTGGAAAAAAAGACGGTAGGACTATATCTTGATTCAGATGAAAACCTGAAACCGCCCTGTCTTCATGAATAATCATATACGGTTCTTTACACAAAAGAGCTGCCAATTCCGATACCCTCCTTGCTGAGGATATGGCTACAAGAAAAAACAGTTTCTGTGTCAACAGACTTAGAGAAACCTGGTGTAAAGGTTCAAAAGGTAGCTTCTGTAAAACAGATAACAACAAACTGAAAGTAGCATTGATCTACCGCAAACCTTAGAAACTTTTTGGTGAGCGGGAAATATTGGCACATGTAGATACACATCTCTGATGTCTATTGATGCCAAGAATATTCCTCCCTGAAGGGTGGAAACAACTGAATGGACAGACTCCATGCGGAAGGAGCGAATGTTCAGAAACTGATTCCGATTTTTTAGATCTAGAATAGGTCTGACATCCCCATTTGGTTTTGGAACCGTATACAGGTTTGAATAGAATCCTGATCCCTGATCCTCTGGAGCTAACTCCAAGATTACCCCTTGGGACAACAGGTGTTCCAAGGCCAGCAGTATAGGCCTTCTTTTTTCTGGATCTTTGGCAACTCCTGATCTCAGAAAACGGGGTGGCGGAGGTTCTCTGAATTCTAGCTTGTAGCCTAAGGACACTGTGGCGATGACCCACTTGTCCTGAACTTCGTTCTGCCAGGCGTTTGCAAAATGCAGCAGCCTTCGCCCCACTCGGCCGAGTGGGGGCATCCCTTCATAGGGAAATTTTGGGGGTCTGTTTAGACTTTGAACCCCAAGTTATTTTCTGCCTTTGGGCTTGGCTCTGGGCTTCTCCCCTAGTGTTAGACTGGGGAGGCCGTCGCCACTGCCTGGAGACTGAGTTTCCAGGGGCTGGAGAAAGAGTATGTTTAAATGAGGTGCGCTTACTCTTCTGATTAACCGGCAATAGAGTAGACTTGCCTCCGGTAATCTTTTGGATGTATTTATGCATGTCATCCCCAAACAGGCATTCTCCCCCAAAGGGGAACGCTGCCAAGTATTTCTTGCAAGAAGCCTCGGCCTCCCAATGTTTTAACCAAAGGGACCTGCGCATGTGTACCTGCAGGAAATTCAAGCGAGATGCTTGTTAAACAGAATCCATAATCGCATCATTCGCAAAGCACAAGGCCTTAGGAAGGTCCTCATAAACCTCAATCTCCTCTGTAAAGAGGCGGTTAATCATCTGCTTCATTTGTTCTTTGAGGAACTGACATACACCAATGGCTGCAACTGCAGGTTGTACTACAGCCCCAGCCATGGAAGGGGAGGCTTTTAATAGGGACTCCGGCTTTTTATCAGGTGGATCCGTAAAACCCTGCGCGTTGTCTAAATGACAGGTCAGGTTTTTGTTTGTACAAGAAATAGCTGCATCAATAGCAGGTACCCTCCATTTCTTAGTGAAACCTTCCTCCATAGGATGAAGGAGGGAAAACGGCCTAGGAGGAGAAGACAGTTTATCTGGGTGAACCCAGTCATCATACATCAGTTTATCCAGCAAGGGATGAACTGGAAAGGCGCATGCAGCCTGTGGGGATTTCCGGGATCCCAAAGAGGAAACAAAGAGATTTTTCACCCTCAGAAGGCTCATCTGAAAAGAGAGCCAGAGCAGATGAAGGGGATCTACCCTGTTTTCTGCTATCTCTCAAGGAGGTTGCGACAATATTAGCAATCTTTCCTTCTAAGCCACCCAAAGCAACTTTTAAAGCGTCCTCAGTGACGTATACAAGAGCTGCCATAGGAGAAGCTGCAAAACCAGACAGGGGCTCATCCTGTGAGGCTGCTATCAGGCTGACAGAGGGGGATGGTAAAATGCAGGCAAGCTTAGAATCCTTAGCCGTACGTGGGGATTTTCTGGTGCCTCTTTTACTCGCCCTAGACCCTCTTCTCGGGGACATAGTTCTTACTGCAAAGCAAAGGTACTATCCACAATACAAACGCAATCACTGTTGTGCTATAGTCTTACAATACACAAAATATCAGCTCACTGCACAACCTGATGCCGAGTAGGAGTCTTAGGTTTGCCTGGTTCAATCCACAGGAATGCTTACAGCCCACAGCTCTCGCGTGCTGGGCTTTGGAACGTGCTGGGCTTTTGAACCAGCTTTTGAACCTTTTGAACCAGCCTCTTGGCGCCTGCACACAGGTGTCCTGCGTTGCGCACGGATCACTAGCAACCACCTGGCCCTCCCCCTATCCATGTCTCATTCAGACAGTAAAAGCGCGCTCCCGTCACACGCACACATGCGCCGCTGTCATGGCGGCACCCAGGAGACGAGGAAGAGAGATTACTGGGGGGCATCATTATGGACCCCTGTATGTGTATTGTGGCAAAGCCTGCCGCGGAAGGAGGTGAGTGGTGTTATATTTGACCGACTTCACTGAGCATGTATCCTGGAAGGCTATGTAAGAAAGCATCAGGTTTGCACTTACTCCCTCCAGTGGTGAGAACCAGGAAGACATCCTACTCAAAAGAAGATAATAAATAAATAAAATTATCCTCTTCTTACCTTATCCACGCCGCAGGAAAGCTACTAAAAGTAGTTCCAGCTTTCACCCATCACGGCGGGCAAGTTGTGCCAACCTTCAGGTTCACCAATGGTTTTATTAGAAAAAAAAATAATTCCTGGACCTGTAAAAAATAATTTGTGCCACAGATGTATTAGTACACCAAAGTCTGGATCCCAGAGCCCAGACCTCTGCAGAGAGACATTACAGGCAAACCTTGTTTCTTCTTACACGAGGCCCGGGTACCAACCATCTTAGGCCTTTGATATCAACCCGAGGAATGGATCCGGTTATAGCTCCTAAGTCTCGGCAGCCAGACCATCAAAAGAGCATTTTTCTTCTTAGCAAATGTTGAACGTGACCAACCACCTTAACACTGACAAAAAAACAGAGGTACTCTCCATTTGGGAGGGGTTATTTAGGGGAGGAACTCAATTTGAATTGGGTTTGCAAGTGTCCAATAACCTGTGGTGACTACATAACCCATTAAGTAATTAAGGCTCTGTGTCCCGTGATGTATGATCTAGAAAAGTCGATTTTCTTTTTATTGAAAAATCTGGCAACAGGATTTCCTTAACCACTTCAATACCGGGCATTTTCACCTCCTTCCTGCCCAGACCAATTTTCAACTTTCAGCTCTGTCACGGTTTGAATGACAATTGCGCAGTCGTGCGACATGGCTCCCAAACAAAATTGACGTCCTTTTTTTCCCACAAATAGAGCTTTCTTTCGGTGGTATTTAATCATCTCTGCCGTTTTAATTTTTTGCACTATAAACAAAAAAGGCTGACAATTTTGAAAAAAAACCCACAATGGGGGTTATTTATGAATGGCAAATCCATTTTGTACTACAAGTGCACCGCAAGTGCAGCCGCCGTAAATCTGAGGGGCAGATCTGAAATTAGGAGAAGCTCTGCTGATTTTATCATCCAATCATGTGCAAGCTAAAATGTTGTTTTTTATTTTCTTTGCATGTCCCCCATCAGATCTACAGCGACTGCACTTTTAGTGCAAAGTGGATTTGCCTTTAACCTCCCTGGCGGTGTTCCCGAGACTGACTCGGGGTTAGATTTTCCTGCTACGATCGGTAACCCCGAGTCAGTCTCGGCTCGCCTCGCTGAATCCACAGGCACTTTTTACTTACCTTGTCCCTGGATCCAGCGATGCCACCGCGCTGTGTGAGCGAGCGGGACCTCGCTCGATTCACATAGTGCCTCCGTGTGACGCCGATCTCCGTTCCCTGCGACGTTACGACGCACGGGGACGGAGAACGGCGCCAAATTCAAAAACGTAAACAAACACCTTACATACAGTATACTGTAATCTTATAGATTACAGTACTGTATGTAAAAAAAACACACCCCCCCTGTCCCTAGTGGTCTGTCCTGTGTCATGCATGTCATTTTATATAATAAAAAACTTTTTTTCTCCCTGCAAACTGTAGATTGTCCATAGCAACCAAAAGTGTCCCTTTATGTCAAAAATAGTTTTAGATCAGCTAAAAAACAGCGATAATAAATTATAATCACTTGCAGAATTGTGCGATAGCGATTTGTGGGGAAATTCGTCATAAAAAAATAAAAATAATGACAGCAACAATTCTGCAACTGAGCAAATTTCAGTGATTTTAATTTGATTACATTATTGAATAATTTTTATTATAATTATATTATTATTTGTTATAATTATTTATAATTATTTATTATATTATAATTTATAATTTTGTTTTTAAAAAAATGTCATACCCGGGATGCCTATTAGAATCTTGTTTGGTCAGATTTAAGTGAGTTATTTCTAAAAATTACAGACCTACAATATAAAACGCCAAATTTCCTTGCAAATAATGGTACCGCTTTCAGCATGTTTTTTCTGAAAGAATCATACCGCCAGGGAGGTTAAGTAAATTAGCCCCTATATTTTGAATTTTTTGCTATAATAAGTATCCAATTTTTTTTTAACAATTTTTCTCTCAGTTTAGGCCGATATGTATTCTAAAAAAATCGCAATAAGCATATAGTGATTGGTTTGCGCAAAAGTAATAGCCCCTACAAAATATGGGTAGATTTATGATTTTTTTTTACTAATAATGGCAGTTATCTGCAATTTTTGTCAGGACTGCGATATTGCGGCAGACAGTTCGGACACTTTTGACACTATTTTGGGACCATTCACATTTATAAAGCGAACAGTGCTATAAATATGCACTGATTACCACGTCCCTGGCTCTGTAACTAACGATCGCGGGTACCTGGCAAACATCGCAGCCGCCAGGCACGAGCATCAGCACCCTCGGTACACGGCCGGGAGGCCCAAGGACGTCATATGATGGCAGAGCCACCTTGTGGACGTCATTTGACATTGTGCGGGATGTGAAATGGTTAAAGAGTATGGGGTAAGTTTAGATCATTTGTTATTTATTAATTGCTGTCTATGCTAGGAAAATGTACCCTCAACTTAATGCTCATTGCCCATCCATTGTTGTCAACATCAAAACATGGCCTTGAGAAATACAACAGTTGCTGCACTGATGGCCACAATCTTCCAGTTGCTGTGCAGAGTGGCTGCCCTTCTGCATAGTAACCACGGGGGATCTCTTGCCTGGCTTGGCTGCCATTCGGATAATGCCTTGCATTTTCCTCAGTGAATGCAAATTGATTTCCCCTCACTTCCAGTCCTGTGGAAAAAAAACAGGAAGATGGACAGCAAAAAAGCGTCTATAATTCCTGTGCTCAGTCTCTATATTAAAAAATGAGTTATTGCCTTTGTCTCTCTGTTGGAAAGAGAGCCCCTCTCTTCCTGACCTACTTGCAGCATTAATCAGAATGGTTAGAACCTCTGCCAGGTTGTTACGGATGTCTGTGCCCAAATTGAGTAGATTTATTCACTTGCTGCAAGGTCATTGAGAAAGAATTTGGGGAAAAGAGGCTTATTTTCTAATGTGATTGAGAAACTTTACTCAATAAATTGTATCTTTGTTCAATTTGAATATCTAGTCATCAGCAGATGAAATAAATTAACATGGATTTGCTTTTCATATGATTAGATATTGAAGTTAAAATGATAAAAATCCTTTAGAAAATTAGATTTAATGTCTTTTCCAAACATATAGTAACGCTAGCCCTTCTTCTCTGTCCAAAACTGAAAATAAAAAACATTTGGCCAGGGTTTTGCTTTGGCAGAAGCCCAGGGATGATATACTACCGGTATATTTTGCATATTTACAATGGGCCAGCATGGTTGTAATTCAGAGAATGCCTTGAAGCTTTCCCAGTGACTGTAATGCGTTCTCTGATTGGATGAGTTATGGATCATGATGTCAGCACTCCTCCTCTTTACCTCATTAAATTAGAGATCACTTTTTATTCACTGAGGAAAATGCAAGGCATTATCTGAATGGCAACCATGCCTGGCAAGAGATCCCCTGTGGTTACTATGCAGAAGGGCAGTTACTCTGTACAGCAACTGGAAGATTGTGGCCATCAGTGCAGCAACTGTTGTATTTCTCAAGGCCATTTTTTGATGTTGACAACAATGGATGGGCAATGAGCATTAAGACCAGTTGTAGTCTCCACTGGAGCTTATGTAAAAGGGTGACAATGCAGAAGAACAATTGAGAGATAGGGACAAAGTGTTGCCATCCTAACGTAAGAAGAGTCCATACAAGGATCACCAGGTATCATTTTACAGAAATGGAAAGTGGATGTGGCACTGCTTTAATGAGTAAAGCACTACAGCATTTTGCAGAACTTCTCTTTCTAGTGTCAGAGGTGAATACACGTAGTCACCTTCAAAGAAAATTCCTAATATATCAATCCAGTGATTATGTGAATAAAGTGCAAATGTAATATACTGTATATACAGTAGTACCTCCGTAAACAATATCTAATATCTGTATAAGTACCCACTGAATTTTTGTGTAACCAATATTACCACAACACCAACAATTTTGAAAATACATTACATACAAACAAATATTGGTTACACTAAAATCCAGTGGGTTTTTATAAAGATATTAAGTATTTTTTATGGAGGTACTACTGTATATACAGTATATTACATTTGCACTTCATTCACATAATCACTGGATTGATATAGTAGGAATTTTCACTGAAGGTGACTATTTTTGTTCACCGCTGGCACTAGGGGGAGAAACTCTGCCCTACACTATAGTTCTTTACTGATTAAAGCAGCGCTACATCCACTTTGCCATTTAATTTTGACTCTACTATGGTAGCTGGAGGCAGCAGCATTTTATTTTATGTGTTATTTTTGGCCATAGCGTGGAACTATTCTTTTGTTATTTTTCATTACTTTACAGAAAGCTGCAGACTTAAAGATACTGAAAATCACTTTTGGACTTATCGTATTTTCCGCTCCATAAAACGCACCTGACTATAAGACACACTTAGGTTTTAGTGGAGGAAAACAAGAAAAAAAATGGTGTACTAAAATATTTACAAGTGTCCATGAAATGCATGCCTGACCAGTGGCAATTAAATGCGGCTTGACCAGTGCCAATTAAATGCAGCCTTTCTAGTGCCAATTAAATGTGACTTTACCAGTGCCAATTTAATGCAGCCTTACTAGTGGCAATTAAATGAAGCCTTACCAGTGCCCATGAAATGCAGCCTGACCAGTGGCAATTAAATGCAGCCTTACCAGTGCCCATGAAATGCAGCCTGACCAGTGGCAATTAAATGCAGCCTTACCAGTGCCCATGAAATGCAGCCTGACCAGTGCCAATTAAATGTAGCCTTACCAGTGCCCATAAAATGCAGTATTTGCTCCATAAGACGCATGGAGCAAAAAATACGGTACTTAAACATACTAAAGCTCACATGCGGTTTTAGTGATAGGGTATACATTTACCGTAACTGACTTTCTACACAGAACAGCTATTGACATCTAAAATGAAATTAGTAAAAGTGTCAGATATTACTTTAGTTGATAGCCTGCTCAATTAATGCTCTTAGCTGAGAATATTAACAGGCAGACGAGTATTTCTCTTTTTCCCTGCACAGTTGGAATACATTATCATGTGGGTAGGATATGCTTATTAAAAAGTTACATTGCAAATTTTGTTATCTTATACTCTTCACAGCGCCAAAGGGAATACCGTTTTGTCTTACACACTGGATATGAAGAGGCTTTCTAGTGAATCTAATTGATCGAGTTGTTTTATGTAAATCAGAATACTTCCATTTCAAAAATAAAATGTAACACTTGAAAAAACACCAAAAGGAAATAAACAGACCTGATCAGAAAGATTTTACTGATAAAATGTTTTCCTGCATTTAAAAATGATTGATTTTTTTTTTTAGTACAAGTTTAGTGAACACAGAAAGATTGCTTTTTCAACAGATGGGAGTACAAGAAATAGATTTGGGTCAGCTTTAGAACTTGCGGGTAATCCTCTTGTGTTGCATGTAATCAACTTTCATCATGTCTTTTTCAGTCCTTGATATTACATAATGATTGAGTAGTTAACCTTTTATACGTCTTTCATTTAGCTTCAAGTAGGCATGGCAAAGATTATCAATTCCATGAATTCCATGAAGGAGCCTAAGACAGTTTTTATGTACGATGATGCCATATATACTATATTTGCCATCATTTTATCGTCATTTTATATGATAACACTGAAAGATCCCATCAGACAATTCTTTTACGTTCAGAAAATATTGGTGGCTTCAAAAGCTACATATTTAAGAATGCTAAAAATGCACAAAACAAGGATATTATGTATATTATATTATTTGGCATTAAAGGATTGTTCATTGGGAGACTTTAAAGCATATTTACAGTAAATCCAAAAACAAAACTGTAATACACTGCAGTTTACCAATCCTTGAATGTGGTGGCTGTCTTAGTTTATTTTTTTATTTTTTTTGTATTTTATTTTTTACCCATTTATTTTCATCTGATGATCCAGTCAGTAACACACTTCTTGTCCTAGGGTGATCTCATCCTATACAGGAACAACAAAGCAACCCTTGGACAGCGACATTGCCAATCGGTAGGGAGGATGGTGTTAAATGGTCTAGCAGATTTAGATGGATTTGATTAGGAAATTAAATCCAAACTCCAGCTAACGCTTTTTAAGCAGTTACAGAAACAGTTCCTGTTGCGTAAAGGTTTTACACAAAAGAGTAAAAGCTGACCATATAATTACTTCTATCAATTGAAATTGTTTTTTTTTAACCACTTAAAGCGGGGGTTCACCCAAAAATAAATTTTTAACATTACATTCAGCCGAGTTGTCCTAATGACAATCGTCTGTTTTTTTTTTGTTTTTTTTCCCGTACATACCGTATTTCACCGCCGCTTCCGGGTATGTCTTCTGCGGGACTGGGCATTCCTATCTGATTGACAGGCTTCCGCCCGTCGCATACAGCGCATCATGAGTTGCCGAAAGAAGCCGAACGTCGGTGCGGCTCTATATGGCACCTGCGCACCGACGTTAGGCTTCTTTCGGCAACTCGTGACGCGTAGTATGCGACGGTCGGAAGCCTGTCAATCAGATAGGAACGCCCAGTCCCGCAGAAGACATACCCGGTATTTGATCACCTCTGCGTTTTTTTATTTTTTGTGCTATAAACAAAAATAGAGCAACAATGTTGAAAAAAATGCAATATTTTTAGCTTTTTGCTATAATAAATAATATAATAAAATATATAAAAAAATGTTTTCCTCAGTTTAGGCCGATACGCATTCTTCTACTTATTTTTGGTAAAAAAAATTGCAATAGTCGTTTATTGATTGGTTTGCGCAAAAGTTGTAGCGTTTACAAAATAGGGGATAGTTTTATGGCATTTTTATTAATAATTATTTTTTACTAGTAATGGCGGCGATCAGCGATTTTTTTCGTAACTGCGACATTATTGCAGACACATCGGACACTTTTGACACATTTTTGGGACCATTGTCATTTTCACAGCGAAAAGTGCTATAAAAATGCACTGATTACTGTGAAAATGACAATGACAGTGAGGGGGTTAACCACTAGGGGGCGCTAAGGGGTTAAGTGTGCCCTAAGGGAGTGATTCTTACTGTAGGGGGGTGTGGCTGTAGGTGTGATGTCACTAATCGTCGTTCCCTATAACAGGGAACAGACGATCAGTGACACTGCCACAGTGAAGAACGGGAAAGGTGTGTTTATACTCACCTCTCCCTGTTCTTCAGCTCCTGTGACCCGATCATGGGACACCAGCGCCGATCAGGTCCCTCGGGCGCGGTCACGGAGCTTCGGACCGGGTCGCACGCGTGCCATTCTGCCGACATATATCGCCGTTAGGCGGTCCTTAAGTGGTTAAAGGGTTACTAAAGAATTTTTTTTTTTAGCTAAATAGCTTCCTTTACCTTACTGCAGTCCTGGTTTCATGTCCTCATTGTTCGTTTTTGCTTTGATGTTGCTGTAATTCTTCTCTGTTCTGGACACTTCCTGGTTGTCTGTTTCCTGATGACCACAGTACTGGGAGATTCTAGTTTCATTTTCCAAACCATCACTGCTCTATGGCTCTGTACATGCACAGAGGCAGGATAATATGCAAAAACGAAACTAGATGCAAAAACGAAACTAGAAGTACATTATATTATTGATTTTTATCTATTTTTAATCAATTTTAAAAGGAATCAGGTAACTATTATGTCTCTATACTAGGGTTGTCCCGATACCACTTTTATAGGACCGAGTACAAGTACCGATACTTTTTTTCAAGTACTCGCCGAATACCGATATTTTTTTTTAAATGTGTCCCCAAATGCAGCCATATCCCCCCCATATATGCAGCCATGTCCCCCCACATATGCAGCCATGTCCCCCCACAGATGCAGCCATGTCCCCCCATATATACAGCCATGTCCCCCCAATATATACAGCCATGTCCCCCCCCCCATATCCAGCCATGTCCCCCCCCCATATCCAGCCATGTCCCCCCCATATCCAGCCATGTCCCCCCCATATCCAGCTATGTCCCCCCATATGCAGCCATGTCCCCCCCATATGCAGCCATGTCCCCCCCATATGCAGCCATGTCCCCCCCCCATATCCAGCCATGCCCCCCCCATATCCAGCCATGTCCCCCCCATATATGCAGCCATGTCCCCTTTACCGTACATGCTGCCGCGCCGTGCCGCCGCTTGGTTAATACGGGCGGGGAACATTTCAGCTTTCATTTGAATAGCTGTAGTCTTTCGCGCCACGCTGCGTATAGACACTCCCAATTGCTCGGGATTGGACAGTTCACCCGAGCAAGGGGGAGTGTCTATACGCGGCGCGGCGGGAAACACTACAGCTATTCAAATGAAAGCTGTAATGTTCCCCGCCCGTATTAACCAGGCGGGGATGCGGCGGGATGCAGCGTAGCGGCGGGATGCGTCGGCGGCGGCGGGGGGGTGGGGGATAGTATTCTATTTCGGTATCGAGGGTATTTGCGGGAGTACGAGTACTCCCGCAAATACTCGGAATCGGTCCCGATACCGATACTAGTATCGGTATCGGGACAACCCTACTCTATACCCTGTAAACCAGGGGTCTTCAAACTATGGCCCTCCAGTTGTTCAGGAACTACAATTCCCATCATGCCTAGTCATGTCTTTGAATGTCAGAGTTTTACAATGCCTCATGGGATGTGTAGTTCTTCTAACAGCTGGAGGGCCGTAGTTTGAGGATCCCTGATGTAAACAGTCATTTCAGCAAAAAAAAAAAATTTCCTTTACAACTCCTTTAACCTTCTAACTGACACTTTTGTTGGACAGCTTGGTCTGTTAAAGAACGTTGAAAAATAACACTTATTGGGCAGTTTATCGGGTAAAAATAAATAAGAAAAGGCCTAAAAAATAAAATTGATGCAGCCACCACATTAAAAGGATCTGAAATACAGAATATTTTGCTTTTTGGTTCATATATACGTTAATTCTGTAAAATTGTACCTATGAACTAGCAAAAAATAGGACCAGCACTACATATAGGTTCTTATGTATCAGTGTCAGAGGAGGTGAGATGTCTCAGTGGTGCCTTGTAGCAACTAATCAGATGTGAAATCCATCTAGTTGCTGCTAGATAGTAGAGACTATGTAAGATCTCTTCTATCATCTCCAACGCTTCCTCCAATAGATTCACAATGAAGACCAATGTTGTGGCTGTACAACAATAAAAAATAAAATAAAAATGAATGAACACAGAAGTCAAAGTATATGCCTGATTGGTTTCCAACTAGACTAAACTGTGGTGGCTTTTTATGTAGATTATGATCATTTGTGAATTATAGTGTTTTTTGTGATCTTTGCCCCCATGATTTCTGCCATTTTGCTGATACCAGTGGCATAGAAAACAACTTGTTTGGGGGGGCACTTCCCTATAATAAGACTTTAGAGTAAAGGTATGGCTGCCATTGGAGGGGGAGAGGAGTTGGATGCTTTGCAGCAGTCACTGGGGTAGATTCAGAGAGCAATTACGCCGGCATATCCATAGATACGCCGTGTAATTGCTAAGTTGCGCCGGCGTATCTACTTTCTGTATTCAGAAAGCTAGATACACCGACTGTAGCCTAAGATACGACTGGCATAAGTCTCTTACGCCGTCGTATCTTAGGGTGCATTCTGATGCTGGCCGCTAGGTGGCGCTCTCGTAGTTGTCAGTGTAGAGTATGCAAATTGCATACTTACGCCGATTCACAAACGTACGTGCGCCCGGCGGTAGTTTTTTTTACGTCGTTTGCGTTAGTCGCTTTTGTCGTAACGTTGCTCCTGCTATTAGGAGGCGCAGCCAATGTTAAGTATGGACGTCGTTCTCGCGCCGAGTTTTGAATTTTTACGTTGTTTGCGTAAGTCGGTCGCGAATACGGATGGCCGTAATTTACGTTCACGCCGAAACCAATGACGTCCTAGCGACGTCATTTGGAGCATGCGCACTAGGAAATTACACCGGCGGCGCATGCGCAGTTAAATCGGCACGGGGACGCGCCTGATTTAAATTGTACACTCCCCCTAGCCGCGGAATTTGAATTCCGCCGGGGGAGTTACGATCCGCCGGCGCAAGTTTGGAGGTAAGTGCTTACTGAATACTGCACTAGCCTCTCAAATTTGCGCCGGCGGATCGTAAATCAGATAGATTTACGCGGATCTAAAGATCCGCAAATCTATCTGAATCTACCCCACTGATTGTAATGAACTCTCCTTTGGCACAGATCAGTAAATATGCAATCAGCATAAAGGAGACATGTGGCAGACTGGTTGGCTGTTCAGCTGTTGGTGTGATGTTTTCTCAGTTTTATCTTTTACATACTGAACAAATCTAGGCAAATGCAGGGCTCACACTTGTTTGCTAACTTTTATTAACAGTAGCATTTTAGGCTGTGGCTAGACATGTGCGATTTCTTTTGTTACAAATAAAAATTTGTAATCTATCAGAATCTCCGAATCACAGTAGTAATGAAAACAACAAATGAATTTGTATTCATTCGCTACATCGAATGACACGATGGGATAGTTTGGGGCTTTTGTTAATGTTTGAAGCATCCGAAATAATTTAACGACTTAACAAGTGATCTGAATTGATTTTGATCCAATAGCTATTTAGCGTGAATATTTTAATAAGAGTCTTTGTGTATTGGGATTGGATGTAAGAGACCACTGATTTAAATTATATGCCCAACAAAGAAAGTCAGTTGGGGAATTAGGAAAATAATTCAACCTAATAATATAACAAATTAATACTTATTATTTTGGATTAATTTGTTTTATTCGGATGAGAGCAGTGCTGTAGTCTTTAACGCTTGGATAATCAGCCGATTCTTTTTTGCATTAAAATATTTCATTACTATAAAAAAATTCACATTCATATGAAATGGAAACATATTACAGTAAGGTATAAAAATTAAATAAGATGATGATTTCTACTTATGGTGTTTGGGTTGGATGAAGGTGGATCCATTAATATCTCTGAATTATAACATAACAAATTAATCAGAAATTAAATGAATTCCATTTGTTAATTTCAGATGCACGCTATTCCAGTTAATATCATCCAATCAGCTCATTCCATAGATGTTTGTGGGTTGGACTAGCAGGGATATAGTCAATCTTCCAAAATAACAAAAGAAGAACAGAGCTTCTGAAAATACAAATTGATTTGAAACAAAGAATATATACCAAAATAACGTAATAATGATTACCACAAAACAAAATTGTGCCATTCAAAGTCTCAACTTGTTTTCACAGGGCTGAGGACTCATCATGCCCAAAATGTTACAAGTCTGGGTGCTCATCTATGCTAAAAGAAGCCTATCTACTTTATCTTGAAGCATATCTACTTTATCTTGAAAACAAATCTCTAAACTAAAGCTTCACCTGCAAGAAGAACTGCTGCCCACATTGCCAATCACAACTTCTGACTGAATCAAAACTGAGACAAAAAGAGAGTCAAGGCAACTTTGTGCAGTCTTTTAGCTAACCCATAATGCTCTGGAAATCCTTTGTCATGTATTAATTGTATATTTGTATAAAAAAAGTTATGTATAACAAAAATATAAAAAAAAAACAGCAGTTTAAAATATTAGAAACTTAAAAAACTAACAAAATCATACTCAAATTACAGTCACATTTTAATAAATGTTGTTGCTTGTATTTTCTGGTCAGCTTCAAAGGTAATGCTTTACTTTTGGTGCAATTAGACTATAAGAAAACACTACAACACAAACTGCAGACATCTTACTTGATATGTTATGCACTGTAAAAAATCTATATGACTGCGGCTTTGGAAAGCCTTTAAACACTTTATTAACAAGGATCTTTTGCACTGTGGACATCTTTCTAAAAGGGAAAATAAACTTTAACTGTTGTAAAAAAAATAAGATTTATGGAACATAATATTTGCTACACAGTTTGCAATTGAATAAAGTTAAAATGTAACTTTTTTTTTCAGACAGTCAGTCACAATCTTCTAAAAGCTGCAACTGAATGTGTCTTGTACAATATTTGTGCCCCAACAACAATAATTTATGAAATGTTTGTTATTTAAAAAATAAAAACACAAAGCTTTAAATCCCTTTAAGCATCAGCTATGTTTTCAGTAAACAAATACGTTCTAAGGTTAAATTTAATCTTTCCTCCTGCTAGTTTGAGGTCATGTCCCCACAATCCTATTGAAAATACACCCTCCTGGACCTTATTCACACCATTAATGTATTCAAATCATGACTCTCCTTTCCCGTCTTTCCCCCAAACTTTACGTGTTAATTTCTTGAAGTCTGTCTTGATATGTTTTATCCCTTAGGCCCCGTACACACGACCGAGTTTCTCGGCAGAATTCAGCCAGAAACTCGATCGGAGCCGTATTCTGCTGAAAAACCCGGTCGTGTGTACACTTTTGGCCGACGAAGCTGACGAGGATCTCGTCGGGCCAAATAGAGAACATGTTCTCTATTTCCTCGTTAGTCTACGGGGAAACTTGGCTCGCCGAGATCCTCGGCGGCTTCACAAGAAACTCGACGAGCAAAACGATGTGTTTTGCTCGTCGAGTTTCTCGGACGTGTGTACGGGGCCTGAGACCTTTCGCCATTTTTGTCGCCTGTCTCTGAACTTGTTCCCTTTTATAAATATAATTTTGTAAGTGAGGTCTCCAGAACTGGACACAGTATTCTAAATGAGGTCTCACTAAAGATCTATACAGGGGAATCGTGACCTCCTTCCTTCATGCTTGTGATCATGCTGGTGATAATTAAAGATCTATATAGAGCAGGGATCTTCAAACTACGGCCCTCCAGCTGTTGCGGAACTTCACATACCATGAGGCATTGTAAAACTCTGACATTCACAGACATGACTAGGCATGATGGGAATTGTCGTTTTTGAACTGGAGGGCCATAGTTTGGAGACCCCTGATATAGAGGAATCAGGACCCCCTTTTTCGGGCTGGCGATCCCCCTAATAATACACCCTAAAATTCTATTCGCTTTTCCCACTGCCTGGCCACGCTTTTTTCTCATTTTGCAATCATCTGAAATAAGTACCCCCTAATCCTTTTATCTACCTAATGCTGGCCAACACTACCCCCCCCCCAATATTATACTCTATCAAGAGATTATTTTCCCTAGATGCAGTACATTTTGAAAAACACTGAACTGCAGTTTCCACTGTTTAAATTTTTTAAACCAGTATTTATCATGGTTCTAATAAATATTTTGTGAGATTTATAGTAAAATTCTTGACAGGGGGTCATTCAGCTATTATATGCTGATAGAGAATGGGACTGTCACAGCAGTTGTTTTGGTCCAACCCCCATTTTTCTATATGCAGTATTTAATGTACCACTTTGGCTATGATTCCAAGAAAAGTATGTAATGAAGAAAGACCAACCAAATGCATTTCTAAACACTTCACACACATTCACCACAATACATTATGGAAAGATTGCATTAAAACTGGAATATATTCAGCAGCTGGATAGATAAGATGAACTATTTCAATATGCAACAATAAACTACATCAGTAAGAAGCTGGTGTATTTTCTAGCTCATAAATCTCTAGATGTTTTGCTTGCAGCTCATTCCAGTCATTTACATTACAAATGTCAGAAAACAAATCAGTAAACAAAGCCAAATCACGATTTCCTGTGGTTATGATTATATCTGCCAAAAGGCTTCTAGTTTAATCAAGCTAATATGTCTGTGATTGTGTGTGACCTCAGCACTGATGTAATCCATGAACACAAACAAATCCTTGTTTACTAAGCAACTGAGGTGTCTGGAATATACTACACTAACTGAAAAACACAGGTACACTAATACATTCTTCTAGTTATTGTATTTTTAAAAAAGATTGAGATCTGAAAGAAAAAACCTGCAAGACAATGGCATAATGTGTTAGTTTGCATCGCATATTAGCACATTATTAAAAGCTTACCTTAGAACGAAGCCCTCCCAGCAGCATCTGGTCACTGCTGAGAGGGCTGACATCAGGGCTCAAGTCCTGCAGGAACACGTGGGAACGGAGTTCCTGCACTTTTTTCACAGCAGGAACGCAGTTCCCTTTGCAAGACTAGAGCAGCCGAGCCGCCCGAGCCAATCCTTCACTAAGCCGCGATGCCCAGCTCGAGTCACTGTCAGGGGCAGGCGAACCTTAGTAATCCTTTATGTTACTGGCCATTTCCTGTATATGGATTCATCGTGTAGTGTGCGGGTATTCCGTCACTTCCTCGATGCCGCAATGTCTCCTGGGAGCTTTTGTCATTGTTCCCAGGAGACATTGCGGAGGTCTGCCACGAGTTATCGTGGGATTTAGAAAGAACTTGCTTTTAGTAATTAAAACATGCGGTTTAGTAATTATGCATATGAGCGTATCATTTTTTTTTGTTTTGGTGGGGGAGTGGATCTTGGGTGGGAGTTCCCACACTTTTTCCCCCAGGACTTGACCCCTGGGTGACATGTTCCCTCAGCATGCGTGCAGGAGCCCTTGGTTCCAGCAAGAAGCAATGAAGATCCCGCACTGTATGCTGGACCTTCAGTGTGCATGCGCCGCTGATGTCAGCGACTGCATGAAGGGTGAATATCTCCTAAACAGTGTACGTTTAGGAGATATTATTTTTACCTACAGGCAAGCCTTATTGTAGGCTTACCTGTAGGTAAAAATAACAACGCAGGGTTTACAACTGCTTTAACCTGTTCTGGGCCGCCCCATGTAGACATACTGCAGCAGGGAGGCCATCCTGCATGAAATCATGTACCTTTCATGGACTAGGTCTGGGGCACACGCGCACGCCACCAGCGACCCACTCCCTCTGTGATTGGACAGCGGGTCTGGCGAACACAATGTTTGCTGGCACCCTGCGATGGTTCTGATGAGAGGCAGAACAGCGGTTTGCCCATGTAAACAAGGCAGACCGCCGTTCTGTTAGAGGGGAAGATGGAGATCTTGTGTTTCTGCTAAGCAGGAACACAGATCTCTCTCTCCACCCAGTCGAAGCACCCCCCCTACAGTTAGAAAGCACTCCCAGGGAACACAGGGAACCCTTTGATCACCCCTAATGTTAACCCCTTCCCTGTCAGTGTCATTAGTACAGTTAAAGTACATTTTTTTAGCACTAAGCACTGTAATAGTGTCACTGGTCCCCAAAAAGTGACATTTACTGTCCAATTTGTCGGCCACAAAGTCGAAGTCCTGCTAAAAATCACTGATCGCCGCCATTACTAGTAAAACATGTTTTACAAAATATAAGTTCCATAAATCTATCTCATAGTTTGTAGGCACCATGGGCCAGATTCACAGAAGAAATACGCTGGAGTATCTACTGATACTCCGGCGTATTTTCAAATTTGCCCCGTCGTATCTTAATTTGTGATTCACAAACAAGATACAACGGCATTTGGCTAAGATCCGACAGGCTTACGGCTTCGTACGCCTTCGGATTTTAGGCTGCAATACTTTGGCCGCCGCTGGGTGGAGTTTGCGTCGTTTTCCAGCGTCGGGTATGCAAATTAGCTTTTACAGGGATCCACGAAGCTACTGTGTGCGTTACGTCGTTTTTTCCCGTCCCAAAGTTAAGCCATCTTTTTCATGGCTTAACTTTACACCAGCCATGTTAAAGTATGGCCGTCATTCCCGCGTCGAATTTAAAAAAAAAAAATTCTGCGTAAGTACGTTACGCACGTCGCCATTCACAAACACGTCGGGGCGCCGTAATTTCGCGCAAAGCACGTCGGGAAATTTACTAACGGAGCATGCGCAGAACATTCGGCGTGGTAGCGCGCCTAATTTAAATGGTACACGCTCCATTTGAATTAGGCGGGCTTGCGCCGGATGTCTTTACGTTATTCCGCCGCAAGTTTACACTCAAGTGCTTTGTGAATCAAGCACTTACGAGAAAAACTTGCGGCGGTGTAACGTAAAGACGATACGTTACGCCGCCGCATTTGTATGTGAATCTGGCCCCATAACTTTTGTGCAAACTAATCAATATACACTTATTGGTATTTAATTTTTGCCAAAAATATGTAGCAAAATACATGTTGGCCTAAATTGATGAAATGTGAGTTTTTTACATTTTTATTGGATATGTTTTATAGCATAAAGTAAAAAAATATATATTTTTTTAAATTGCCGCAATTTTTTGGTTTATAGAGCAAAAAAAAAACACAGAGGTGATCAAAAACCACCAAAAGAAAGCTCTATTTGTGGGAAAAAAAGGACATCAGTTTGGTTTGGGTACAGCGTCGCACAACCACACAATTTGCAGTTAAAGCAATGCAGTGCTGTATCGCAAAAAATGGCCTGGTCGTAAAGAGGGATAAACCTTCAGGAGCTGAACAGGTTAAGATATTTTGCACTAGAAACAACATCTTTGGGTTTTTAGAACACAAGAAAACTGAGTAATGCCAAAGTGCAGTTAGGTATCAAAAAGTTAAAACAAATATCAAGGTGAAATAAAAAAAATACATTATTTAAGACTTCTCCGTAATACATGCACATTTTCTCCATGTTGTATACCTTTAAAATACAGAAACACCACACAGACGCCCTCAAAGGCTCACTAAAGTACTTTGCAGTCCCTATGTTTTCTTTTTTTTTTTATCTAGTAGGGAAAAGTAATTTGCCAACATTTTTAAAAAAAAAATCCTTTGTGAGCCCAGGTTCACACTGGGTACGATTTCCCTCGATTTCAGATGCGATTTCACATGTAAAATCGCATCTCAAATCTGCGGCATTTGCCGGCAATTGTCGGCAATGAGAATGACACTGTCCTAATCGGCGTTGCACCGATTTCAAAAAGTAGTTCCTGTACTACTTTTTGCGATTTCGGGCCGCGATTTACATAGACATCTGTACAGAAACCTGCACAGATGTCTCTTAAATCGCGGCCGAAATCGGGACTGCCGGCGGGAGTGAAATCGTGCGAGTTCAAGTGAACTCGCACGGCTTCACTCGCGCAGCCCAGTGTGAACCAGGGCTTAATGTCAGTGCTGCTGCAGTGCTTTCTGTACACAGTGATTCACCATTTCACAGACAGGATTAAGGCACTCCAAGGCAGGTTATTTAAAGGAATTGAGCATTTTTTAAAGCGGTAGTAAACTCCGCTTTTGAATTTGTACCTCCAGGTAAGGTTATAATAAGGCTACAATAAATGTCTCCTAAACTTGCGTTGTTGAGGAGATATTCACACTGGAATTAGCCAGTGATGTCACTTGTGCATGCGCTCTGATGGGACGGCATACCCGTGTCTTCCCTTGAGAGCTCTGTGCCTTAAGCTGTGACTACCGTGCGCATGCGCTGGAGTGACGTCATTGCGTCACAGCCATTTAAGGGACCAGAGTCGGGAAATCCGAAAGAAAGACTGGGGGAAGATGGAAACCTGTCAGTGGTAATAGCGCATAACTGGAGGGCTTTGTTCTAAAGTAAGTATTTCATAAGGTGCTAGTATGCTATGCATACTAGCACCTTATGCGATTGCCTTGCAGGGAATTTCTTTTTTTTGCATTTTAACAATTTTTTTACAACCTTCTGCCCCAGAAAATTTGTATTTTTTATTTGACAGAACTGTCTCAATAATTTCTATGGAGTTCGGCATATGAAATTTTGTCAAACCCCACTCAAACCAAAGGTCAGCCCGGCTGATCCTTATTAGTAGTGGTCAAATGTCTAGACAACTAAGTTTGTTTTTGCTTCATTGCTATAACGCCATTTGTAAAGTTTTCTTCTGAATGTTCCAAGATTAAATTTCATTTGACAAGTGTGTTAAAAATTCAAATCATCTCAGCAACACATGATTATACAGCAGATGATTGCTGACATATATATTTTTCCTCTGTCAGTCTTTATTGTGTCACATTTCCCCAGCTAGAATATGTTATTCCTAGCATTCAAATGGGAGGGGGGATCAAAATCTATTCCTGTCTTGCTAACAAGATGAACAATAATGATTTTGCAAATTACGTTAGCAAAGGAGAAGAAATAAATCAATTGCTATTATATGTCCCCCATATGGACCATTCTACGTAAAAGAGCACCATAAAATATTATTAATATTGAATTTAGCATTTACAAGTAGTCTGTTAATGGTGATTTACCTTGAAAATGTCAGTGTATTTTCTGAAATTAATTGATATCATAAATTACACCTACAAAAACAATCTTAGATAGAAAAACTGCTAAATATACCTATTAGTAGATGCATCAGTTATCACTGAGCTATTTCTTACATCACAAAGGGATTTATTTGCTAAAGTTGGAGAGTTCAAAATCAGGCTCGCTTCTGCAGAGAAACCAACCAGCTTCTAAGCTCAGCTTGTCCAATTAAGCTTTGGCAAGAAAACCTGCAAGCTGATTGGTTTCTATGCAGAAACACTACTTTTATACATAGAATTATAGAACATTTGGTTTGTCCACACTCTAGATAATTTTTTTGGATTACATACTCCAGGGGTGCCCAACCAGTGGCCCGCAGAGCCCTCTGAAGTGGTTCGAGGGCTCTGCGGGCCACTGGTTGTTTTAAAATTTTTCTATGGATATAAAAACGATAGAAAAAAACGATCGTCTGTGTGGAAGTCCATCGGTCAAAAATCCACGCATGCTCAGAATTAAGTCGACGCATACTCGGAAGCATTGAACTTAATTTTTTTCAGCACGTCGTAGTGTTTTACGTCACCTCGTTTTGACACGGTCAAATTTTTAACTGATGGTGTGTAGGCACGACTGATTAAAGTCAGCTTCATCGGATATCCGACGATTCGGATTAGATTCCATCAGATATCTGATCGTGTGTACGAGGCTTAAGTGTATCTCTAGGCAAAACCTTTTTCTTTTAGTTTTGGATAGAGTGAGGGGAAGGGTTAGAAAGGTTAAACCCTCTGTCATTCTTTTTTGCTGTTTTTGTCCCCATTGAGGAGATTCAACCCTCTATTTTTAGGAGTGACCATTGATACTGAGAAGAAAGAAAGTAAAATAAAATCCAAAATGCTTGGAGTTGTCCCATGAATCTTCAAATGAGGACAGGTGTCCAGGAATGTTCCAGGAACAACTATATGAGGGGGGCATTCCCATCACTTTGGGAGATTTATTTTAACTTTCTGTCTCTTGAAAATTAAGGGAAATATTCCAAAGGTACACAGATTTACAGACAGGCTTACAGGGATTGCTTCTTCTGTACTCTATCCAAAACCTACTGGCTATAGATACACTTTATTTCTTCCTTTATCTGAATATCAAGATCAAACATTCCCCTGATGGCATTGAACTATAAAGGTTTGTGGAAACTGACATCAAAGTTTCCTACCTCCAGGCAGCCCCGTTGTTGTTTGATCATTTCTAAATAGCAGGTGTTTGATGCCTGTGGGTGCCTAAATTCTATTCATGGTCCAGCTTTCAGAATGTCAGATCAAGCTCCTCTTGGAAGCCAGGCATGCAGATGCATTATCATGTGAACAGAAAAAGTGAATTTCCCCCCAAAATTTGAAAAAACTGCATTCTGATGAATGCCAAGTTATGGTGACCAGCCTTCATCTTTAATACCATTCCTTAAAGCGGTTGTAAACCGCATATATAATTTTTTTTTTTTTTTTTACCTGTAAGGCAAAATGCATAATCAGCTAGTATGCACCGCATAATAGCTGATTATGAAATACTTACCTCAAAACGAGGTGAACGACACTTACCTGGTTCACGCCGAGCGAGATGTCATCTTGCTCCGGCGTGTCTTCCGGGTATCGCCGCTCCAGCGCTGTGATTGGCTGGAGCGGCGCCGCTCCAGCGCTGTGATTGGCTGGAGCGGCGATGACGTCACTCCCGCGCATGCGCGCGGGAGATTTAAAATCGGCAAGGTCCGGCGGCTGCCGGATCTTCCGCCGTGGATCCCTCCTGCGCATGCGCCGCCCGCATTGCGAGGGGAATATCTCCTAAACCGTACAGGTTTAGGAGATATTCTTTTTACCTACAGGTAAGCCTTGTTATAGGCTTACCTGTAGGTAAAAGTGCAAATTTAAGGTTTACAACCACTTTAAGCTTCACACTTTTACAGTTGCCACAAAATGTGAACCCTTTTGGAATGATATGGATTTCTGCACAAATTGGTCATAAAATGTGATCTGATCTTCATCTAAGTCACAACAATAGACAATCACAGTCTGCTTAAACTAATAACACAAAAATAATTAAATGTTACCATGTTTTTATTGAACACGCTATGTAAACATTCACAGTGCAGGTGGAAAAAGTATGTGAACCCTTGGATTTAATAACTGGTTGAACTTCTTTTGGCAGCAATAACTTCAACCAAACGTTTCCTGTAGTTGCAGATCAGACGTGCACAACGGTCAGGAGTAATTCTTGGCCATTCCTCTTTACAGAACTGTTTCAGTTCAGCAATATTCTTGGGATGTCTGGTGTGAATCGCTTTCTTGAGGTCATGCCACAGCATTTCAATCGGGTTGAGGTCAGGACTCTGACTGGGCCACTCCAGAAGGCATATTTTCTTTTGTTTAAGCCATTCTGTTGTTGATTTACTTCTATGCTTTGGGTCGTTGTCCTGTTGCAACACCCATCTTCTGTTGAGCTTCAGCTGGTGAACAGATGGCCTTAAGTTCTCCTGCAAAATGTCTTGATGAACTTGGGCATTCATTTTTCATTCGATGATAGCAATCTGTCCAGGCCCTGAAGCAGAAAAGCAGCCCCAAACCATGATGCCCCAACCACCATACTTCACAGTTGGGATGAGGTTTTGATGTTGGTGTTCTGTGCCTCTTTTTCTCCACACATAGTGTTGTG
The DNA here is from genome assembly GCF_905171775.1 of Rana temporaria. Lineage (NCBI taxonomy): Eukaryota > Metazoa > Chordata > Amphibia > Anura > Ranidae > Rana > Rana temporaria. The sequence goes on along the minus strand of NC_053491.1, from coordinate 199,663,034 downwards.
TGTTTCTTCCAAACAACTCAACTTTGGTTTCATCTGTCCACTGAATATGTTGCCAGTACTGCTGTGCAACATCCAAGTGCTCTTGTGCAAACTGTAAACGTGCAGCAATGCTTTTTTTTGGACATCAGTGGCTTCCTCTGTGGTATCCTCCCATGAAATCCATTCTTGTTTAGTGTTTTACCTTTGGTAGATTCGCTAACAGGAATGTTAGCACATGCCAGAGACTTTTTTAAGTCTTTAGCTGACACTCTAGGATTCTTCTTCACCTCATTGAGCAGTCTGCACTGTGCTCTTGCAGTCATCCTTACAGGACAGCCACTCCTAGGGAGAGTAGCAGCAGTGCTGAACTTTCTCCAGTTATAGACAATTTGTCTTAGGCGCCATACACACGAGAGGATTTATACGGTCCAGCGGACCGTATCCGCGGATAAATCCTCTCGAGGATTTCAGAGGATTTCTATGCGATGGCGTGTACACACCATCGCATTGAAATCCGCGCTGAAATCCTCTGCCGATGACGTGTCGCGCCGTCGCCGCTATTATGACGCGGCGACGGGCGCGACGCTGTCATATAAGGAATTCCGCGCATGCGTCAAATCATTACGACGCGTGCGGGGAATCCCTTTAGACGGATGGATCCGGTAAGTCTGTACAGACGAGCGGATCCATCCGTTGGAATGGATTCCAGCAGATGGATTTGTTGAGCATGTCAGCAAATATCCATCTGCTGGAAATCCATTTGATGGGATTTATCTGCGGATAGAAACCCATTTGATGGGATTTATCTGCGGATAGATTCTATGGTGTGTATGGGGCCTCACCGTGGACTGATGAACAGCAAGGCTTTTGGAGATACATTTATAACCCTTTCCAGCTTTATGCAAGTCAACAATTCTTAATCGTAGGTCTTCTGAGAGCTCTTTTGTGCAAGGCATCATTCACATCAGGCAATGCTTCTTGTGAAAAGCAAACCCAGAACTGGTGTGTGTTTTTTATAGGGCAGGGCAGCTGTAGCCAACACCTCCAATCTCATCTCATTGATTGGACTCCAGTTGGCTGACACCTCACTCCAATTAGCTCTTGGAGATGTCATTAGTCCAGGGGTTCACATACTTTTTCCACCTGCACTGTGAAGGTTTACATGGTGTGTTCAATAAAAACATGGTAACATTTAAGTCTTTGTGTGTTATTAGTTTAAGCAGACTGTGATTGTCTATTGTTGTGACTTAGATGAAGATCAGATCACATTTTATGACCAATTTGTGCAGAAATCCATATCATTCCAAAAGGGTTCACATACTTGTTGTGGAAACTGTATATAACGAAACCTTTCCTTGACTCATTTCACGTTTTAAAACAAGCTTGCAATTTGTTTCACAGCTCAGCATCACATGGACATGATTGACTACTTGTTTCATTGTGAAGCCAGCCCTTTTAAACCCTTACTCATAGTTCAAGTGCCCATGTGTTATATATACAAAGACAGCATGCTTACCTGAAAAGAAACAATGCAGTTTTAAAGTTGCTGAAGAAGCTGCTTTCTGGCTACTTCAGAGCCAATTATTAGGCAATTACTAGAAGTGATGGCTCATTTAGTGAGCATTGTGACAAACAGAGAGACAGTAAAATCTTGGTACAATAAAATCTGGGTTAATGCCCATAGTTACTAGGCAGCAGACAATAATGCTGGTAGTCATTATGAAATGCAAACACAGCTGCCAGCAGTTATTAGTAAGTATAATATAAGTCTCATGGAAACCACTTCATTTAAACAGTAGCTTTGACCTAATTGTTGACCACAAACAGCTAGTGCTGGCTTTATCATTTGCCCTTATAAAACTTTCATTAAGTAAACTTCTTTATCATAGCCTTATCTGCAGTGTTTTGTTCTCTATTATAAGTGTGTATTGAATAGCTTTGCTGTGTCCATTGCACAATAAGACTGACAAAGAACCCATGGACTTCACATGTGCCTTTAAGGTGACTGAACACATCTCAAAATGACTGTTCAATCAATAATTTGTTGTGACCAAATTAATCAAATTGGTGAAGTTAAATTTGATTTTGATAGTGGGGGGGTCGATTGTCTGTGGCAGAATTTTATCAATTCTTTCTGATCAATAAATAACTGCGATTAAGTACTGATCAATGAAATTATAATTTTTAATAGATTATTTCAAATAAAAATTGCATTTTCAGTCAGTACTGTATGTCTTACATCATTTGATATTTTTTATATGACGAATATCTTGTTTATGATTACTTGTACCTAGATCAGTTACAAATCATTTCTCGTATGGACACCTTTAGTTACCCCTGCTATATGAGGTGTATCCTATGTTAAGTATGGCCGTTGTTCCCGCGCCGAATTTTGAAAATTTTACGTCGTTTGCGTAAGTCGTTCGCGAATAGGGCTTTGCGTAGAATGACGTTGACCTCGTAAGCATTGGCTTGTTGCGGGTTAATTTCGAGCATGCGCACTGGGATACCCCCACAGACGGCGCATGCGCCGTTCAGAAAAAACGTAATTTACATCGGGTCAAGTAAAATTAACATAAAACACGCCCACATCTTTAACATTTGAATTCCGCGCCCTTACGCCGGCAGATTTACGATACGCCGCTGTAACTTTAGAGGCAAGTGCTTTGTGAATACAGCACTTGCCTCTCAAAGTTGCGGCGGCGTAGCGTTAATACGATACGCTACGCCGGACTAAAATTACGATCCGCTACGTGGATCTGGCCCAATGTTTTAATCACTTGCAATATGTCTAACTTACTAGAAAATGTGACTTCTTCATCAAGAGTCAATTCCCTAGCACAGCCCCTCCTTCCTTACACGTCACAGCCCTCTCATCTTCAGGGAGTGTCTAATTACTCTCTGTGCTGGCTTAACTCCTCCACTCCTCCATTCATCTCCCTACATAAACTTGAGCATGCTTTGGATGCTGACAAAACATCCAAAACCAAGGTCTCGGGTCTTATGGGTGTCTACACAAGGGAAACTTTTACATGTAGATAAAATACATAAAAAATGCTAAATACACATTTCATTTTATGAGAAGATTTTTGTTAAAATCAATGTTCTGGGGACAAAGTCTTTTTAACCACTTGCCGACCAGCCGCTGTCGTTACATGGTGGCAGGTTGGCACGTTCCTGCAAATGCAAATAGGAATTTGTCAGCTCCTTTAAAGAGCCATAGCAGGCACATGCGTGTGCTCACTGTATGTCAGGGGACCCGATGCACGAGCCAGTGGCCGCAATGTCTGCCGGCCACCCGTGATCACGGGAATGAGAGCCAGAACAGGGTTATCTATTAATGTAAACAGACAGATCCCCATTTTGATAGGGGAGTTAGAGAGAGATCTGCTGTTCCTAGTGATTAGAAACAGCGATCTCTCTCCTCCTTCAGTCAGCCCAGCCCCCATACAGTTAGAAACACTCCCAGGGAATTGACTTAACACCTTAATCCCCCCTACTATTAACCCCTTCCCTGCCAGTGACATTTATACAGTAATCAGTGGCTATTTTTAGCTCTCATCGCTGTATAAATGTTACTGGTCCCAAAAAAGTAAAAAAATAATAATAAAAATGCCATAAATATATCCCCTTTTGGAGACAGTATAACTTTTGCGCAAACCAATCAATATACGCTTATTGCCATTTTTACCAAAACTATGTAGAAAAATACATATTGGCCTAAACTGATGAAGAAATTTGTTTATTTTTATTTTTTGGGTGATATTTATTATAGCAAAAAAAAAATTTTTAAATTGCCGCTCTTTATTTGTTTATAGTGCATAAAATAAAAAGTGCAGAGGTGATCAATTACCACCAAAAGAAAGCTCTATTTGTGGGGAAAAAAAATATGTAAATTTTGTTGGGTATAGCATTGCATGACCACGCAATTGTCAGTTAAAGCGACGCAGAGCCGTATCGCAAAAAATGGCCTGGTCATTAAGGGGGAAAATCTTCCGGTCTATAAGTTAAGCAGAAAAAATGATGGACCCTGTGGACTCCCACGCCTCACAGACTCTATACTTATACAAGTCTACAGACAAACTTGACTAATAATTGTACTAGCTTGAATTTGTAGCTTGATGATTAGAGCAAGTGGAGTTTTTTCAAACTGAGCCACAAGATACAAGGTTGATGAAACCTATACTATTGAAAACAAGTGGCACAGGACACTCCATGCTTTATAGGTGCCGTTTAAAGTAAAGCAGTCATGAGAGAATTATTATTTTTCTGTGGCCTATATTGCCACTAACCCAGAACATGTAGGTAGATCAGAAAAATCTCAGAATATTCAAAAGTGCTTGTGTACATAGCTGTTTTGGGTCTGTTACTCAAAGTATTAAAGTAAGAGAGTTGGCATGATGGACAAGCAACTATTATTTTCAGAACAAAAGGTAGTAATAGCAATCTCCATGTGTTTTCATGACGGTTTACCTTCAGGTCACATTCACACTGTCGTGTTGTGGAAATGTACATGCTCTGATGCATGTTACCGCAACAGCCAACACATTACTACTTGCGATGGTGCAATGTGGTGTCATTCATTCTGAATGGCACTCCAACGCACTTTGCCACCAGAGGTGTGCTGTACTTCAGTATACCACAAGGCACCACACGATATGCATTGCTGTGCGGTGTGCTGTCAAAAACAGGCGCAAGTCCAATTTATTGACCACTGAGCTGCATGACAGATAAGCTACCTAGCGCAAAAAAAAATTGTGCGTTAAATGCCCTGTACATCAAACAGTAATGTATGCACCCAAGGTTTGGAAAACAAATTCTAAATAGAAAAATGAATGGGACTAAAATGCTCAATTGTGGAATTGCATAAAAAATCTGAAATAATCAGAAATAGTACTGTCTAATCAACTAAATAAATCTTTTTCTGAATGATTGGTAATGAAATTCAGATGAAATTTAAGTAAGCTTTTGAGAGAAACAAGAGGGATTCTTTCATGATGTGACCTACTTTAGAGCATACTGCAAAAGTGTACAAAATGTTTTTTTACCATGTCAGTTTGAATAGAGCACACTGCAAATCTGCAAATGAACAAATACAATACAGCATCAATGAAAGAAAAGCTGAACTCCTGTAGACCCCAGTAAGTCTGCACATTTATTGCTACTGGGTGTCTTTCCAAGTTTTTTCTTCTTACATAAATAAAAAACCCTATCTAGAGGATGACTGGGCAATTTAGCAGAGCTCTGAAGTAGCTAAAAATTGTTATCTATGATGATTTGTATCTAATTAGAAATTGCTGGTGTAACATGAGTGTCAGCATCTCCATTTTCTAACTCAAGTGCAGCTAAAACTTGTGATTTTTTTGCCATATTTATCCACTTCAATACCAGACACTCTCACCCCCTTCCTGCCCAAGCCAATTTTCGCACTTTGAATGACAATTGTGTGGTCATGCTACACTGTACCCAAACAGATTTTTTTGCATTTTGTTCCCACAAATAGAGCTTTCTTTTGGTGGTATTTGATCACCTCTGTGGTTTTTATAAATAAATAAAAAAACAAATATTTTGTTAAAAAAATTTGTAAATAAGTACATTTTCTCCTTTACTGATGGGCACTGATAAGACGGCACTGACAAGGCGACACCGATGAGGTGGCACTGACAAGCACTGACAATGGGCACTGGTAGGCGGCACTGATGGACACTGGTATGCGGCACTGATGGGTGGCCCTGATATGCAGCACTGATGGGCATTGATAGGCAGCACTGATGGGCACACATGGGTGGCACTGGTGGGCACTGATGGGCACTGATAGCCAATGCTGATGGGCACTGATAGGCAGCACTGCTGGTCACTGATAGGTGGCACTGATGGGCTCTGATACGTGGCACTGATGGGCACTGATATGCAGCACTGATGGATGACACTGATAGGCTTTCCTGGTGGCACTTGCACTGGCAGGCATTGTGGATAGGCACTGATTGGCAGCTGCCTGGGCATTGATTGCCATATCTCTGGTGGTCTAGGGTGGCATACCTGGTGCTCCAGTGTGGTCAGCCATCCCTGGTGGTCCTGGTGGCATCCTGGTGGTCCTGGGCGGGCATCTAAAGGGGGGGTTGCGATGATAAACAAGCACAGCAGATCCCTCCTGTCAGGAGAGCAGACGATCGGCTCTCCTCTACTCGCGTCTGTCAGATGCAAGTGAGCAAAAGCTGATCAACGCCTCTTCCTGTTTACATCGCGATCAGCCGTTATTGGACACGGCTGATCACATGGTAAAGAGCCTCTGTCAGAGGCTCTCGACTGAGATCGGTGTAGCGGTGTGTCAGACTGATACGTCGCACCACCGATAGCCACGATGCGTGCCCCCATGGGCGCCCAACAGCTGTTATCCTGCTGGATGCCATATGACGCCCAGTCAGGATAACTGAACCACCGCCCGGCCGTCATTCTGCTATAGGCCGGGCGGAAAGGAGTTAAAGAGGAGCTCCAGGCTCCCCCCAAAAAAATAAAAAGTCAATAGCTAAAAAAAATACTGTAGCTCCTGACTTTAGGGCATTTACCTGTACAGTAATCCAGCAGTGTCCTCACCCTAGCCAATTTTTTCAATCGGTGCTGGTACTACCATCTCAAGGGAAACCAGAAGTTAAGCCTTTCAGCTTTACAGCCAGATTCCTACTCTGTATGCATGAAGCTCCCTGCATTTTGTGAATGGGCCGGCTGCAGGAGGATCCAGAAGTGCGAGCAGGCACCTGTCAAAACCAGGTACTGGCTCCCCCTCAAAAGGTGCCAATATACTGCTGAAGTATTGTCACTCAGCGCCAAAATTGGAATAATGATTATGTCAAAAGCATGAATATTTCTTTATACAGTATATATATATATATATATATATATATATATATATATATATATATATATATATATATACAAAACAACAGGTGGGTTACTTTCCTCTTAAACACTTCTCTGTGGTTGAAGCAATGTCAGTGTGGACTCCCAATATATCCACCAATTTCAGATAAGGAAAAAAGACGGGACAAATGCTTCAATGCTGCAATCCACTTACTTAAAAAAGTTCCAAAAGTACAAACTTGTTATTTGCCAAAGTACTTTTTTCAAGTAAATGGATTGCAGCATTGAAACATTTGCCCCGTCTTTTGTCTATATATATATATATATATATATATATATATATATATATATATATATATATATATATATATATATATATATATATATATATATATGTGTGTGTGTTTTTTAGTAAATGAGATGAGCCTTTGTGTTCTTTTTGGTTAATCACAGTTCATTCATGATTCAGCATGGTAGGGGGAATTACTTTTTCACATATGGCCAGGCAGGGTTGAAAAGCTTTTTTCCCTCAATAAATGAAAAAATAATTTAAAAACTGTATCTTGGATTTACTCGGATTATGTTTGTGTAAGATTAAATCTAGTTTGAATCATTTAAGTGTGAGAAATATGCAAAACAATAAGTCAGGAAGGGGCAAATATTTTTTCACACAACTGTATATACAGATATATATGTGTGTATATATATATATATATATATATATATATATATATATATATATATATATATACACATATATATAGACACAGTGCATTCTTAACCACTTAAGACCCGGACCAGGACCTTGCCCCTTATTGCGATTCGCCATTGCGTCTCTTTAACTGACAATTGCGCAGTCGTGCGACGTGGCTCCCAAACAAAATTGGCCTTCTTTTTTTCCCACAAATAGAACTTTTCTTTTTTTTTGATCACCTCTGCGGTTTTTATTTTTTTCGCTATAAACAAAAATAGAGCGACTATTTTGAAAAAAATACAATATTTTTTACTTTTTGCTTTAATAAATATCCCCAAAAAATATATTAAAAAAAAAAAAAATTTTCCTCAGTTTAGGCCGATACGTATCCTTCTACTTATTTTATTTTAACGTTTACAAAATAGGGGATAGTTTTATGGTATTTTTATTAATATTTTTTTTTTACTAGTAATGGCGGCGATCAGCGTTTTTTTTTTTTTATGACTGTGACATTATGGCGGACACATAGGACACTTTTGACACATTTTTGGGACCATTGTCATTTTCACAGCGAAAAGTGCTAAAAAAATGCACTGATCCTGTGAAAATGACAATGGCAGTGAAGGAGTTAACCACTAGGGGGCGCTAAGGGGTTAAGTGTGCCCAGAGTGATTCTTACTGTAGGGGGGCATGGCTGTAGGTGTGACGTCACTGATCGTCATTCCCTATAACAGGGAACAGACGATCAGTGACACTGCCACAGAGAAGAATGGGGAAGGTGTGTTTACACTTACCTCTCCCTGTTCTTCAGCTCCTGTGACCCGATCGCGGGACACTGGCGGCGATCAGGTCCACGGGTCCCGCAGGCGCAGTCACGGAGCTTCGGACCGGGTCGTGAGCGCGGCGTGCTCGCGACCCACGGCTGGACACTTAAAGGGCAACGTACCTGTACGTGCCTGTGCCCAGCCGTGCCATTCTGCCGACATATATATCGGTGTTAGGCGGTCCTTAAGTGGTTAAGGTATTCAGATTCCCCCCCCCCCAAAAGAAGATCTATAGGTGAACTAATTTGATTAGAAAACATGGTAACCCCCCTAGAAAGAAGGTAACATTCTTAGATGCAAAAGGGTTTTTAGGTGTAAAAGGTACAAAGCTTGCAGAATAAGCAAAGATAAAAGGAGAAGAATTACACAATTTGCATCCAATTACAGAAGTAAGATATATGAAATTAAGTTGTTAATTTCCTGTGACAGTAAATGTGAGTGAGTGAGTGAGTGAGTGAGTAACTTGTATAGCGCAACAAATGCAAACTTAATCGCCTCAAGGCGCTTTGTGTTACTGTGTTACTCGTATGTACTGGAGTGCCCTTGCAGCCTTCAGTACCCAGGGAGAACCATGAGAAAGTTAAGTACCCGTATTGGGGAACATGTAAACAATATTAAAACTGGCTATGTTAAACACACAATTTTCTAGATTTTTTAAAGAATACTATAGTAAAGATCCAAGTGAATTTGTGTTTTATGTGATAGATTAGTTGGGCACATTTTATGAAAAAATAAATATCACAAAAAGAGACAATGTAGATACACAAATGGAGCCAAAAGACACCCTGGAGCCAAATACACCCAGTGAAGTGAACAGCCTCAGATGATACACAGGGATAAAACAAATCTCCCTACATAGATTTTACATTTATATCTGCTGTCTTCACATTTTTATACTGTTTACAAAGTTGTCATCGTGTTAGGAGATTTTCTCTTCCTGGTTAACACAGAGTGTGATGTCTGGGCATACAGCCAAGATAGCTAAAATTGCTGATTGGAGAAAAGGCACACACCCTCTCTCCACATGGGCAGCGACTCTCAGAGGTGTTTTGTAATAGGACCTGCTCTCTGCTAATCTATTTTGAGCAACCTCCCTGGACAGAAGATTCAAGTTGCTTTTGTCTAAAAAGTCTGAGAATCAGGCTGATAACCGAGGAACAGTTCAGGAGAGAGCTACGGGACTTAGCTCATTGAAGAGAGATAACAAGATGAAGCTGGCCTTGAGTACCATCAAGGGTCAGTTCTCAGCCTTATCAGTGTTTTTTTTTCAAAGGCCGCTTGCTTCACATTTCTTGGTCCGGGCCTTTATTCAAGGGGTGGTGCGTTTAAATGCATCAGTTAAGTCTCCCTTGTGCCCGTGGGATCTGAATCTAGTTTTACAAAGACAGCCTTTTGAACCAATACACCATATTCCTTTGGTCCTTTTGACAAGAATTTTTTTTTTCTGGTCTCTATTACCTCTGCTAGAAGGGTATCAGAATTGGAATCTTTTTCTTGTAAAAAAACATATCTAATTATCCACAAGAACAGAGTTGTGTTGTGTCCTCACCCAATCTTTCTGCCTAAAGTGGTGTCAGTATTCCATCACCGCATTCTGCAGAAGAAAAACTGTTCCACTCCCTAGATGTAGTAAGGGCAGTCAAGGTCTATCTGAAAGCAACAGGTCTATCTGAAAGCAACAGCTCAGATACAGAAAACTGATGTTTTGTTTTTGCTGCCAAAAGGTCCCAGGAAGGGCCAGGCGGCATCGAAATCTATCTCTAAGTGGATTCAGCAAGTTATTGTTCAGGCCTATGGTTTGAAGAGGAAAGTTCCTAATATTAATGTGAGAACACACTCTACCAGCAGTTAGTGTTTCATGGGCAGTGCATCACCAGGCCTCCATGGCTCAGATCTGCAAGGCTGCAACTTGGTCTCCGGTCCATACATTCACTAGATTCTATCAGGTGGATGTAAGAGGGCATGAGGATGCCGCTTTCGGGTGCAGTGTCCTGCAGGCAGCAGTATAGGTCCTCAGTCCAATGGCAGTCTGCTTTGATCTGTGTCTCCCTCCCCTCAAAAGAACATTGCTCTGGAACATCCCATTAAGTAATTAGTATGGCTCTGTGTCCCGTGATGTACGAAAAAGAAAATATGAAAATAGGATTTTTTATAACAGCTTACCTGTAAAATCCTTTTCTTGGAGTACATCACGGGACACAGATGTCCCTCCCCTCTTGTGGGATTCTTATTGCTTTGCTACAAAAACTGAGGTACTCCCCGTATGGGAGGGGTTATATAGGGAGGGACTTGTTTTGTCATTGGGTGTGCCAGTGTCCAATCACCTGAAGGGGGTATATAACCCATTAAGTCATTAGTATGTCCCGTGATGTACTCCAAGAAAAGGATTTTACAGGTACAGTGGGGATCGAAAGTTTGAGCACCCCAGGTAAAAATTTGTATTAATGTGCATAACGAAGATAAGGAAAGATGGAAAAATCTCCAAAAGGCATCAAATTACAGATTAGACATTCTTATAATATGTCAAAAAAAAGTTAGATTTTATTTCCATCATTTACACTTTCAAAATTACAGAAAACAAAAAAATGGCGTCTGCAAAAGTTTGGGCACCCTGCAGAGTTAATATCTTGTACTGCTCCCTATGGCAAGTATCACAGCTTGTAAACGCTTTTTGTAGCCAGCCAAGAGTCTTTCAATTCTTGTTTGAGGTATCTTTGCCCATTCTTCCTTACAAAAGTCTTCCAGTTCTTTGAGATTTCTGGGCTGTCTGTCACGCACTGCTCTTTTAAGGTCTATCCATAGATTTTCAATTATGTTGAGGTCAGGAGATTGTGAAGGCCATGGCAAAACCTTCAGTTTATGCCTCTTGATGTAATCCCCCATGGATTTTGAGGTGTGTTTAGGATCATTATCCATTTGTAGAAGCCATCCTCTCTTTAACTTTAGCTTTTTCACAGATGGCATCAAGTTACCATCCAAAATTTACTGAAATTTTATTGAATCCATTTTTCCCTCTACTCATGAAATGTTCCCTGTGCCACTGGCTGCAATACAACCCCAAAGCATGATTGATCCACCCCCGTACAGTTGGACAGAGGTTCTTTTCATTCAATTCTGTGCCCTTTCTTCTCCAAACGTACCTTTGCTCATTCCGGCCAAAGGTTCTATTTTAACCTCATCGGTCCACAGAACTCGTTTCCAAAATGCATCAGGCTTGTCTATACAGTATGTTCATTTGCAAAGTTAAAATGCTGATTTTTGTGGTGAGGACGTAGAAGAGGTTTTCTTCTGATGACTCTTCCATGAAGACCATATTTGTACAAGTATCTCTTTATAGTGGAATAGTGTACCACAACTCCAGTGTCTGCCAGATCTTTCTAGAGGGATCGTGCAGTCAAACGTGGGCTGTTCTGTCTGATATTTTTCTTGGTCTTCCAGATCTTGCTTTGACTTCCACTGTTCCTGATGACTGCCATTTCTTAATTACATTCCGAACAGAGGATATTGACATCTGAAAAAGCTTTGCTATCTTCTTATAGCCTTCTCCAGCTTTGTGAGCGTCAACTATTTTAAGTTTCAGTTTTCTAGATAACTGCGTAGAAGAACCCATGGTGCTGATTGTTGGGGCACGGTCAGATGAGTCTGGGCATTTAAAACCTTTGAGATTGACATTACCTGGTCTTCCCAGACGATGATTGAGAACAATCCATGACACTGGCAGGTCTCAGCTTTGCAAAGGGGGCAGTGCATGCTATAAATTCTGTAGGGTGCCCAAACTTTTGCAGACGCCATTTTTTTGTTTTCTGTAATTTTGAAAGTGTAAATGATGGAAATAAAATCTAACTTTTTTTGACATATTATAAGAATGTCTAATCTGTAATTTGATGCCTTTTGGAGATTTTTCCATCTTTCCTTGGTTTCGATATGCACATTAATACAAATTTTTACCTGGGGTGCCCAAACTTTCGATCCCCACTGTAAGCTGTTTTAAAAAATCCTATTATTCCTGCTGGGGGGAGCATGGGTGTAATATTCCTGCTAGGGGGATATGGGTGTAATATTCCTGATGGGGGAAGTATGGGTGTAATATTTCTGCTGAGGGGAGTATCGGTGTAATATTCCTGCTGGGGGGAGTATGAATGTAATATTCCTGCTGGGGGTGTATGGGTGTAATATTCCTGCTGGGTGGGAGTATGGGTGTAATATTGCTGCTGAGGGGAGTATTGGTGTAATATTCCTGCTGGGGGGAGTATAGGTGTAATATTCCTGGTGGGGGATATGGGTGTAATATTCCTGCTGGGGGTATATTACCCATGTAATATTCCTGCTGGGGGGACGTCTGTGCAGGAAGTTCTCGTAATACGATGGACACAGCGAGGATCTGGTCACACCTCAGTGTTCTGGATTCCCGAATTGCAGCAAAACACGGGACACGCTTGCGATCCCTTTACTTTCAATATCACCCCAATCGAGGCGTGATTTTGCCGTGATTGCCGCCTAACAAATCACAGGACTGCTTTTGGGAAACAGGCGTCCCGTGATTTTGTTTGTGTGGTTTGTCAGGTGACAATATTGTCCTGTGATTGGGGTGCCATTGAAAGTAATGGGATCACAAGCGTTTTGTGGCGATTCAGAAAGTGCAGTAATCCCACCCATGATCCAGAATTTCTAGATGTGATCGCAGCCTTATATTAGTTGCAGGGTTCTCCTTCTATAGATTCTGGGGGAACATTCTCTTCCTCAAACATTCCACACATTCGCTTTATTCTTTATTCCACCGCTAATATACACTCAGCATTGAGCTTGTACTGTGCTTTTCTCTCTGAGGACTCCAAGTATTTGAGATGGCGTTGGTCGGGAATTGAACCCAGTACAGCTGCTTGGAAGGCAGCTATGCTCACCACTGCACCACCAACGCAAAGGTAGCATGTCTTTGTAATGTGGGAGGAAACTGGAGTACCCAGAGGAAACCCACGCAAGCACAGGGAGACCATGCAAACTCCATGGTGATAGTGTCCTGGTCAGAATTTGAACCAAGGAACCCAGTACTGCAAGGCTAACCCCTAAGCCTCTGTGCTGCCTATATGCAGCCTCTGTTTTCTAAGGCCCGCCCCCGCTGAGTGGGGTACATCAGTTATGTCCACTCAAAACTCCTCCAGAAGAAATCCAAACTTAACCTAAACTACCATCTATATTTATAACATTCCAAAACACACCCAAAGAATAACACACTTTCACAACATATACAAACTTATCCTAATCTACAATATATAACACTCCTATAATAAAACACGCCTACAACCTCCCCTCATAGCCAGTCCAACACACACACCTTAAAAACATACCGGCCTTCAACCTCCCCTCATAGCCCGTCCAACACACGCCTTAAAAACATACCGGGCTACAATCTCCCCTCATAGCCAGTCCAACACACGCCTCAAAAACATACTGGCCTCCAAATCTCCCAACTCTCTCTCCCAGCGGAACATGTAAGCGTGTTTGCCCCGTACTGGTATAGAATACATGTTTAGGATCTGGTATATGTCTGAGATCAGTCCTCTATGTTTACTTTGGGTGTAATGTCTAATCTGCAGGTAGCTGTAGAAAACCTGTTGGCGTAGGTCATGTTTGGCTTGGAGTTCTGAGAATGGCAATAATTTATGGGATCTGGGATCCACTAGATGACCAAAATGGAACAAGTTCTGCGAGGCCCAAGGCCAAGACATCTGGTGGGTAAGGCTTGCAGGTACTTTTGGGTTGCAGAGGAAGGAGGTCAGCAGTGAGCAGACAGATTTAAGCCCGCCTTCGCGGACAGCATGCGCCATAGTCGCCTAAGCTGGGACATTGACCCCAGTAACCGTCCAGGGTCTACCTCCACATTCGCATTCCAGAGGGGAATTCGGGTTTACAGGTGCTAGCCAGATTTTCTCTATTTCTGTCCATTTATTGTATGACCGCTGGGGGAACCAGAAGACAATCGCACGCTTGGTAATATTTAACTAGGTTGGGGAAAGCCGGGCCCCATCGGAAGCGTGACGCCATCATAACCGAACAAGGTATCCTGTGACTTTTATAGTTCCACACATATCGCAGCAAGTCACCCTGCAACTTGTGTGGATGACCATAGGGGACGGGTATTGGCAACGTCTGAAACAGGTATAGGAGCTTAGGGAGGATGACCATCTTAATAGATGTGATCCGCCCCAATAGGGAGATATGATAGTTATTCTTTTTTGACTAGTTCCCTAATTGACCTATACAGAGGGGGGAAATTAGCCTGATATAGGGTGGTGAAAGATGGGGTAAGGTTAATCCCCAGTTATTTAAAGGATTCCCGTTCCCAGTTATAAGGGAAATTGGACTGAAGGTGGCGAGGCTCTTCCTCCGCGACATTAAGTGGGAGGGCCATGAATTTCGTTGGATTTGTTTTGTAACCCGAGATCGCCCCATATTTTGCAAGTTCGGCGTGGAGGTTGGGCAGGGATACCCTAGGCTGGGTCAAAATAAGGACAATGTTGTCCGCGAATAGAGATATCTTGAATTCCCTACCCCGCACCGATATACCCCGAAAGTCTGGGTTTCCTCTAATTGTTGCTGCCAGGGGCTCGATGCATAGCACAAATAGTAGGGGGAGAGCGGACAGCCCTGGCGGGTTCCATTGGTGATTGGGAAGGTGGGCGATGTGGCAAAAGGGGTTTTGACTTGCGACGTAGGGTTGGTGTAGAGGTGCTGTTCCGCCCACAGGAAGGGTCCGCTAAATCCCATGTGACGTAGTGTAGCAAGCATGAAAGGCCAACCAAGTCGGTCAAATGCCTTTTCTGCGTCTAGGCTCAGGATCAGAGACTCAGAGTTTTCCCTGTTGGCTACGTCGATCAGGTCTACGACCTTTCTCGTGTTGTCTCCCGCTTGAAATAGGGGTACAAAGCCCACCTGGTCCTTATGAACCAAGGAGGGTAGGATCTCGTTTAATCGAATTGAGAGGAGTTTCGTAGCTGGTGAATTCTTTACATGAATGTCACATTCTTGAGGTGTCTCATTATGAACATTACATTCTGGAGGAGTCTCATTATAAATGTCACATTCTGGAGCAGACTCATTGTGATCGTGAAATTCTGGAGTAATGTCATTGTGAACGTCACATTCTGGTGGGTTCTCATTATGAACATCACATTCTGGCTGCAACATCGCAGGGGAACATGCGCAGCTCCACTAAAGGATCACCATCAGCATAACCTAGTCCACACTTGGACATCCAGCCACAAATCACTATCTGGGAGAGAGGCTGCAACACTAATCATTGGGTAGTTCTCCAAGACCAAAGGACAACTTGCTCTATTCACCCTTCCACGTTGCTGAGGTAGAGTGCTGTAGAAAGAACATCACTATAGCAAAGGACATTTCTCCCATAAGGTTATACCACTCACCCAGTGATATACCACTCACTCAGTGCTCTACACCTTAATATGCAGACCAGACCTGGTTTGCTAAGGCTCTGAGGAAGAGGAAAATCCTCGAAACACATTCGTCGAATATTCACCTTTAATCCCTTGTATGGGCATTATTTTAATATTTAATACAATTCAATTAAGTGTTATTAATACAGTATCATTGTAACTCATTTACATATATGAATATGTAGTATTTTATGTATACAGTATATCATTTTATTTCAAATAAACTTTTTAAAAGGATTCATGCATCAGGCCACGCGCCGTCCCTTTCTCTTTCCTGTACAGCACTTTGGACTTCCCCCAGTTGGCAAAGGCAGTGAGGTATGCATGATTGACCACACATTAATGCCACCACTAAAATACTACCATTTCTATTAAGGCCCTCTGAACAAGCGTAGAGAGAGAATTTTTTCTGTCATCACTTCCGGTCAGGCGCCATTTTGCAAGAGTTGTTCAAACACGCATACAGCGGCCATATTATCGTAGACCATGGAAGTGGTAAACAAAAAAAAACAAAATAATGTAAATGCTTAATAAAAGGTTACAAAACTAACCATATACAGTTGTATGAAAAAGTTTAGGAACCCCTGGAAATTAGACAGGTGCATAAATTTGGGCACCCTTGTCATTTTGTTGATTTGAATACCTGTAACTACTTAGCACTGATTTATTGGAACATACAATTGGTTTGGTGAGATCATTAAAGCGGGGGTAAATTTTTAACATTACATTCAGCCGAGTTGTCCTAATGACAATCGGCTGTTTTTTGTTTTTTTTCGTACATACCTTATTTCACCGCCGCTTCCGGGTATGTCTTCTCTGGGACTGGGCGTTCCTATCTGATTGACAGGCTTCCGACCATCGCATACTACGCGTCACGAGTTGCCGAAAGAAGCCGAACGTCGGTGCGGCTCTATACGGCGCCTGCGCACCGACGTTCTGCTTCTTTCGGCAACTCGTGAAGCGTAGTATGCGATGGTCGGAAGCCTGTCAATCAGATAGGAACGCTCAGTCCCGCAGAAGACATACCCGGAAGCGGCGGTGAAATGAGGTATGTACAAAAAAAAAAACAGCCGATTGTCATTAGGACAACTCGGCTGAATGTAATGTTAAAAATGTATTTTTTGGGTGAACCTCCACTTTAAGCCTTGAACTTCATAGACAGATGCATCCAATCATGAGAAAAGGTATTTAAGGTGGCCAATTTCAAGTTGTTGTTCTCTTTGACTTTCCTCTGAAGAGTGGCAACATGGGGGCCTCAAAACAACTCTAAAATTACCTGAAAACAAAGATTGTTATACATTATGGTTTAGGGGAAGGCTACAAAAAGTTATCGCAGAGATATAAGGGGTCAGTGTCCACTGTGAGGAACATAGTGAGGAAATGGAAGACCACAGGCACAGTTCTTGTTAAGGCCAGAAGTGGCGGGCCACATAAAATATTGGAGAGGCAAAGACGAAGGATGGTGAAAACTGTCAAAAACAGCCCACGGACCACCTCCAAAAGACCTACAACATCAACTTGCTGCAGATGGAGTCACTGTGCATACTTTAACAATTCTGCACACTTTGCACAGGGAGAAGCTGTATGGGAGAGTGATGCAAAAGAAGCCTTTTCTGCACACACAGAGTCGCTTGAGGTATGCAAACACACATTTGGACAAGCTAGCTTCATTTTGGAAAAAGGTGCTGTGGACTGATGAAACAAAGATTTAGTTATTTGGTCATAACAAGGGGCGTTATGCATGGTGCCAAAAGAACACAGCATTCCAAGAAAAACACTTGCTACCCACAGTAAAATTTGGTGGAGGTTCCATCATACTGTGGGGCTGTGTGGTCAGTGCCGGTACTGGGAATCTGGTTAAAGTTGAGGGTCGCATGGATTCCACTCAATATCAGCAGATTCTTGAGAATAATGTTGAGGTATCAGTCACAAAGTTGAAGTTACGCCAGGGCTGGATATTTCAACAAGACAACAACCCAAAACACTGCACAAAATCTACTCGGACATTAATGCTAAGGAACAAGTAAAATGTTCTGGAATGGCCATCCCAGTCCCCAGACCTGAATATCATTAAACATCTGTGGGGTGATATGCAGCGCCTGTCCATGCTCGGCAACCATCAAACCTAACTGAACTGGAGATGTTTTGTAAGGAGGAATGGTCCAAAATCCAGAATCCAGACACTCATTACAGGCTATAGGAAGCATCTAGAGGCTGTTATTTCTGCTAAAGGTGGCTCTACTAAATATTGATGTGATTTTTCTGTTGGTGTTCCCAAATTTATGCACCTGTCTAATTTCATTTTGATGCATATTGCGCATTTTCTGTTAATCCAATAAACCTCATTTCACTACTGAAATATTACTGTGTCCTTCAGTTATTTGATAGATCAAAATGAAATTGCTGATCCAAACACCCAAATATTTATAAATGATAATCATGGAAATTGGCAGGGGTTCCTAAACTTTTGCATATGACTGTATAATAACATTGGAGCCGTTACTAGCCATGGTGAACAGTAAATGCTAAAAAGGGCATCAATCTAGCCATAAAAAAAACATATAGTATAAAGCATGCAGTATAATGTGGACTCAAGGCCACATGACCAACAATTATTATATATAGTGGTTCTGAAAGAATATTAATTATAAGGTCATATGACAAAATATTTCTCAATCTAGAAAGCATAAATGGCGCCATCTAGTGTATATGGAGTAAATATTTACTCCATATACACTAGATGGCACCGTTTATGCTTTCTAGATTTAGTCACATTTTATCATATGACCTTATAATTAATATTCTTTCAGAACCAATATATATATAAAATGCCCTTTAGCATTACCTGTTCACCATGCCCATTTTTTGTTCAGGACACCAGCCAATGTCCCCTTTAAACAAGAACACGGCTGACTCTCAAGCACAAGAGGGGTGGCAGCAATGTTATTTCTTCAAACAAAATCAGTGTCTAACTCTATTGGCTATGACTGTGTGATGTGTTTAATGAGTGGTTCTGACTGTTGCAGCTACATTTTGATTGTACCCAGTTTTTTGTATTACCATTTGTAATTTTGTATTAAAGTTCCCTTATCCTATGCTGCATGGTCCTTAGTAATCTCTTTTAGGTGAGGCCATTCCCCACCTTGTTCCTCTTGTGTTTAACATGTGGCTGCATAGCATAGTTTCTATGAGACTCTTTAACAACAGAGTCAAACTGAGATTCACAATACAGTAAAACCTTGGATTGTGAGCATAGTTCACTCCGGAAACATGCTTGTAATCCAAAGCACTTGTATATCAAAGTGAGTTTTCCTATAAGAAATAATGAAAACTCAGGTGATTCGATCCACAACCATTTATTTATAGGTCCTTCAGTCCATATAAAATGATTATAGCAATGTAACCAGGTTGTGTAACCATAAAATGCCTATCCACAAATGGAAGCCTCCACAAGGGGATTAGAAGCAAAATTCAGCAGGAGCTACGCAGTATAAAAGAGAAGAGAGGCGCCTATAAGTGTAGCAATATGTTGCTAAATTTTGTACCTTCATTAAATTTCTACTCAGTTGTGACATGACGCTACTTGTATATCAAGACATCGCTTGTGTATCAAGTCAAAATGTATTTAAATGTTGCTTGTCTTGCAAAATGCTCTCAAACCAAGTTATCAAACCAAGGTTTTACTGTAAAACAATTCAGAACACAAACTGCTACATGCGATTTTTTAAATAAACAGTAAGCCTTTCCAATTCAGGTCCATTTTAGCTCTCATTACAGAGGTTAACAGCTGGGGAGATGCCAGGTCCAAGGATATAGGGCCACCCCACTGAACCTGGAGTACTCTGGTAGCACTTGATCGGGACTCCCCACAGTAGCTGAGTCTTCTGGAGAAGCTACATGCTATTAGGCTTCCCCCTGGCTGTCCACATGCCGGTTCTGACAGTGTAGGACTGTTCACCTATCTGAAGCTCATTTACCCAGCTACCTCTGGCTCACCAGGTGGAGCTTATCTGAGCTGCTGGGGGAGGAAAGCTGAGACACGTATGTTTCCTGTGTGTATCCAGGAACCCAGGAAATTGTGGGAAATTGAATTAAATAGGCTTGCTTCTGCATCTGAACATGCAGACGCATCGCTTGTCAAACTGTAAGGAAAGGGCAATGTCACTGTCTAAAAATAGGCTGTTTCGCTAGTTTATCCTGCACAGTGCAGCCACATGGTTTTATGAACCACTAACTCATATATGACTAGTACTTGACAATATCATGTTTGCCGCTTTTCATATTCTGACCACATTTACTAAAAATTGATCAGTGGACAAATAATGTATATCTTTCTCTGCAGGAAGCAGATGTGTATAAAAAGGCAACTTAACACACCATTAGGCTAACACTTTTCCTTGTGTGTCTATCTGATTACTCTGTTTAATGCACTACAATTATCTTTCCTGGGAACTATTAGTATTTCTTTCTCTGCACAGCTTCCCATTTACACAGTTGCCTGATTTTCTGCCAGTATAAGCACTGAATGTGTTGCTTGATTTTTAAATGAAGAGCTTTCTGACACTATGTAGAAGCTCCTGAAATATATTCAAGGATCTTAGTGATATGTTTCATTCATTCAGTTGCTCAGTTATCATTGCCAAGCGACTATTATGGGTTTAAGACAGCATCCCCTAGCCAAGAGAAAGGTTTAAAAACATCATCTAAATTGCTGCATTTGTGAATTCCAAAAGCCAATATAAAGGAATACTAGTGGGTTTTACCAATCTTGTTTTTTGTACAATTCTCCTTTAAGGGGGCGTGGCAAGGGGTGTGTTCTATGCCTGCTTATTTTTGCTGATAGGTGTCCCTCATTCCTATCTCAAAAAGTTGGGAGATATGTCTATATGTCTCAATAACTACTCCCACCTTGCCTACTCTTTCCTCTACTAACAGTATGTGGGTATCTCTTTAGGGGTAATTATGCTTGTTAGAGTAAATGTATGAAAAATATTAAATAAAGCACACCTATGAAATCATTTTAGTTAAAACACAGTAATTGCTCCCTTGCAACCCTTATATCCACTGTTGGTGCAGCATCATTGTCACAAGAAGATCCTGGGCATATGATAAAGGGGAGTTACAGCTATTTTCCTGATGTCAATAAATCTGTAGTGCATCTAGAAGAGTCCTGGGGTTACAAGAGGACTTTCCACATAGTGCCAGCTTCTTTCCAGATAAGTATTTTCTCTTTCAGAAGGTCCAGGCTTGTAGTTGCAGTTCTAAACTATTTAGGTTAACTTGGTAGGACAGGAGAGTGAAATACCCAAAGCTCTTCTAGGTCTTCTCAGCATCCAGGAACATCATATGGAGCACAGCAGAGGTTTGAGTGTTTCTCTGTCCATCTCTTTGACTTTAGAAAAACTCTTTTAGGCCCACGTGGCCTCCAGGCACGCAGTTTGCATACCCCCTAGGCTCTGAGGTCTCAGTGGCAGTGCATCCATTAAGGGGTCATGGGTGCCATCTGCTCTCTCCAGCCACCCCCTATATGAATAATTGATAGATTCATGCCTTACATTAACCACTTGCTTACTGGGCACTTAAACACCCCTCCTGCCCAGACCAATTTTCAGCTTCAGCGCTCTCACACTTTGAATGACAATTACTCAGTCATGCAACACTGTACCCAAATGATTTTTTTGTCCTTTTTTTCATACAAATAGAGCTTTCTTTTGGTGGTATCCGATCACCTCTGGGTTTTTTATTTTTTTGCGCTATTAATGAAAAAAGACCGAAAATTTTGAAAAAAAATATTTTTTTCTTAGTTTCTGTGATAAAAAAATTCAAATTATTAATTTTTCTTCATAAATTATGGCCACAATTTATACTGCTACATGTCTTTGATAAAAATAACCCAACATTTTTGGAAATTATTTGGTCTGTGTGAAAGTTTTAGAGTCTACAAGCTATAGTGCAAATCATAAAAAATGATCACATCTGATCACACCTGATGTACTGAAGGCCTATCACTTTTCTTGAGACCCTAACAAGCCAGGAAAGTACAAATGCCCCCCAAATAACCTCTTTTTGGAAAGTAGACATTCCAAGGTATTTATTAAGAGGCATGGTGAGTTATTTGAAGTTGTAATTTTTCCCACAATACTTTGCAAACTTAAGATTTTTATTTTTTATTTAAAAATGTTCTCAAAATTGTCATTGTAATAGCTTATTTCTCTCACATGGCATGTGCATACCACAAATGACACCCCAAAATACATTCTGCTACTCCTGAGTAGAACGATACCCCATGTGTGAGACTTTTTCACTGCCTGGCCACATACAGAGGCCCAACATGCAGGGAGCACCATCAGGGGTTTTAGGAGCATAAATTGCACATCTAACTAGTTGACTACCTATTACACTTTTGAAAGCCCTGGAACACCACGACAATGGAATTACCCACAAAGTGACCCCATTTTGGAAAGCTAATACCCCAACGTATAATATATGAGGCATAATGAGTCTTTTGAATGGTTTATTTTTTTCCAGCAGTTTTTTGAAAATGTGAAAAAAAAATGAAAACGCATTTTTTTTTACACAAAGATGCATTGATATGTCCATTGATAAGATATTTCCAACACATAGCATGTACATAGCAAAAATTACACCCCAAAATACATTCTGCTACTCCTCCTGAGCAGAACGATACCCCATGTGTGAGACTTTTTCACTGCCTGGCCACATACAGAGGCCCAACATGCAGGGAGCGCCATCAGGGGTTCTAGGAGCATAAATTGCACATCTAACTAGTTAACTACCTATTACACTTTTGAAGGCCCTGGAGCACCAGGACAATGGAATTACCCACAAAATGACCCCATTTTGGAAAGTTAACACCCCAATGTATAATCTATGAGGCATAATGAGTCTTTTGAACGGTTCATTTGTTTCCAGAAGTTTTTGGAACATGTGGAAAAAAAATGAAATGCATTTTTTTACACAAAGTTGTCCGTTTCTAAGATATTTCCAACACATAGCATTTAGATAGCAAAAATGACACCCCAAAATACATTCTGCTACTCCTCCTGAGTTCCATGATACCACATGTGTGGGACTTCTACACAACCTGACTACATACAGACATCCAACATGCAAGGAACACCGTCAGGTGTTCCAGAGACACATAGCATGCACATACCAAGAATTACACCCCAAAATACATTATGCTGAGCAAAGCGTAAACAAAAGATTACCTGTGGTAATAGTAGAGCAGTTCTACACAGCAGGATAGCACTGGTCCAGGCAGCAGGCTGGGACTTGGTCAGCAACGGCATACACAATTGTCCAGGCAGGTATACTGTCCCGTCAGGGTTAGTGCAGGTGGTCAGTTCATGCAACAGGCGGAGGCATGATGGCATAGGTCCTACAGGCAGCAGGCAGAAGTAGGACCTCGTTCAGGACAGAATGGGGACAGGGGTAAAGGCTTCTCCCACCCAAATTTCTTTGAAGCCTCCGGGCAACCAGACCCTAATCTAGGATGAGAAAACAAAAAAAATTGTTTAATTCATCCAGAAAAACTTTTCTGGAGCCCCTCACTAGTCCAGTAGCAGGGTACAAGATCAGTCCATGAGGCAAACAAAAACATGGTCAAACAGTCCAAGGTCAGTTCCAGATCAGGCAGAGGCATTACAGAATCGTTAGGCAGAAGCATGGTCGAAAAAACAGTCCAGGGTCAGTTCCAGATCAGGCAGAGGTATTACAAAATCGTTAGGCAGAAGCATGGTTGAAAAACAAGCCGGGGTCAGTTCCAGATCAGGCAGAGGTATTACAAAATCGTTAGGCAGAATCGTGGTCAAAAAACAAGCCGGGTTATATTAATTAATTATTTAGTTTAGTATGGTAATGACGAAAACAGTCAGGTACACAGAGGCCTGGTTGGGTAGGACAATCAGCACAATGGAAAGATGTGTCTCGTCTGACTCCTCCACTGGAACACACCTTACATCTTTTTTTTACGTCGTCGGCCTGTTTCTGTGGGAGGGACTTTATCGGGAAAGTGACGCTCGGCGAGACGACTTAAAACATCAGATCGGATGGTTTGGGGTGGATCGTTCGGGAAAATAAGGGCAGCGATAAGGTCCTCTTGGTAGCCAAGGAAGCGTTTGGGGTTTTGGGTGGAGTTGCGGTAAATTACATATGAATTATATATGGCCAATTGAAAAAAATAAATTGCAACTTCTTTGTACCAATGGTATGTCCGCCTTGTGGCAAGATAGGGTTCAAGCATCTGGTCATTGAAGTCGACCCCCCCCCCCCATAAACAAATTGTAGTCCTGGATGCATGAGGGCTTTCGGATGGTGGTGCCACGCCTTCTGTGGATTTCAACGACGGTATCATTGTGGAAGGAAGACAACGTATACACGTCCCTTCTGTACCTCCACTTCACTGCCAGAACCTCATTGTTTCGCAGACTTGCTGACTCTTTTCAGCTTTTTATTAATGAGACTTTGAGGAAAGCCCTTCCGATTATTTCTGACTGTGCCACTTGCTGGCATCTGCTTCTGGTGCAGGTTGTGGAACAGGGGAAGAGAGGTATAGAAATTATCCACGTACAAGTGGTAGCCTTTTTCCAATAGGGGGTTGATGAGTTCCCAAACAATTTTGCCACTTGATCCCAAGTAGTCTTGGCAAATAGGGGGATTCAGCTGGGTGTCCTTGCCTTCGTACACTCTGAAGGCATACAGGTACCACAATTTGTACACTTTTACACCATAGCGGGCCCTTTTGGTATAAATTGGGTATAAATTGTTTTATTTGAAGCCTGCCACTAAATTTAAAAAGGGACTAATCCACACAGATGTGTTGGTCTGGGGTATACAATTGGGGGAATTTTTCTGAACAATAATTCAGTAAGGGCCGAATTTTGAAAAGCCTGTCTTGATTTGGGTGATTTCGGGGATGGCACTGGGTATTATCGTTAAAATGTAGGAATCTCATGATGGCGAAGTATCGGGATCTGGGCATTACGCTGGAGAAGATTGGCATGTGGTAGATGGGGTTTTTGGACCAAAAGGAACGTGAAGTGTTTTTTGGGTTGAGTCCCATACAAAATGTGAGGCCTAAAAAAAAAAATTCAACTCCTCCACCGTTTCTCTCCACTGGAAGGGACAGGCATGATATGATGTGGGATTATTTGCAATAAATTGCTGTGCATATAGGTTGCACTGGGCCACAATGGGCCACAATTCTGGATAGCATGTCCTCTGTAAACATGAGGTTAAAATCGATTGGGTAAAAATTCTCTGTGTCCACCTGGAGTCCTGGCTGGGCAGTGAAAGGGGGAATGTTGGCTTCTCCTGAATGAGGAAGCCACAAGGGGTTCTGAAGGGCATAGGGAAGGCTGGCATGGGTCCTTGACCTTTCTTGCTGAGGCAGTTCGGTGCTGGTGGATGGCACTGCGGTGCTGGTGGATGGCACTGCAGTGCTGGTGGATGGCACTGCAGTGCTGGTGGATGGCACTGCCTCCTCACCAGAACGCCTTCGTTTAGCGGGCTGGCTATCTTCCTCCTCTGAGTCACTCAGTGTTCCGCTACTAAAGGCTGGCTCATAATTGATGTCAAGCTCAGAATCGGAATTGGAAATTGAATCTGAAAGACAGAGCTCCACGTTGCTCTCGTCGGGCGCGGAAAGAATTTGGTATGCCTCCTCGGCGAAAAAAGGATCTTTTTGACATGGTTGCTGGTGTGACTACACAGGTGTGTGCTAAGCCTTCACTGATGGGCACTGATGAGGTGGAGCAGATGGGCACTGATGAGGTGGAGCAGATGTGCACTGATGAGGCGGCACAGATGGGCACTGATTGGCACAGGTGGGCACTGAGGTGGCACTGATGAGGCGGCACAGATGGGCACTGATTGGCGGCACAGGTGGGCACTGATTGGCGGCACAGGTGGGCACTGATTGGCAGCACAGGTGGGCACTGATTGGCGGCACAGGTGGGCACTGATTGGCGGCACAGGTGGGCACTGATGAGGTGGCACAGGTGGGCACTGTGCAGATTAGCACAGGTGGACACAGATCCCTATGGGCACTGTATGGGCACTGGGATGGCACTGTATTCTTGTACACTTTTGACACTTTGTAACACTGTAACAACTCACAGATCGTTCTTCCTCCTCACACGCTGTCTCTGTGTGAGGAGGGAGAGGCGGCAATGAGAGATGATCTCATATGTTTACATTTGAGATCATCTCTCATTGGCCGCACAGATTGCATAGCAAACGGCCACTCTGATTGGCCGTTCACTGCGATCTGTAATTGGCTGTGTCCAAGGGACACGGCCAGCACAGAATTTCCCCGCTGCGCGCTCGGGAGCGCGCGCGGGGAAGGAGCAAAGAGAGGACGTCAAATGACGTCCTCCTGGATTTTCAGGTCCGCGCTGAAGCCGTCATTCGGCTATAGCGCGGGCCTCAAGCGGTTAATCTATTCATGGCAGCCACCGCCGCCACCCCCTATTCAGGCGTCCAACCCCTTTTTGGACCCTGGGTACCTTAACTCCAGTAACGGGGGTTTATTTTTGAAGCACCTGATTAGAGCCTTAGGCTCTAATAGGCTTCAAAAAAGGAGAACTTGGAGCGCAAAGCATTATACAAGGTGTGTTAGAAAAGTGAATATTAATTCATCTTGCCAACCAGGAAGCGCGGGTGTTGTTACCCATCACCTGATTGGCTGAAACGACAGGTGTTGTGATTGGACTCCTATCAGGAGGAGGGGAGAAGACGCAGAGAGGATACAGCTCGCCGCTGTCACCCGCTGCCCCACCGAGATAGGGTAAGTGCTGGGTAGACAGCGAGCTGGAAGGGGGGAGTCATAGTGGCAACTTTCAATGGGCACAGTGATGGCATTTAATGGGCACAGTGGGGGTATTTGAAGGGCACACTGGAATCATTTGATGGGGCACAGTGGCAGTATTTGATGTTCATAGTGGCAGAATTTGATGGGCACAGTGGCAACATTTGATGGGCACAGTGGCAACATTTGATGGGCACAGTGGCAACATTTGGTGGGCACAGTGGCAGCCTTTAATGGGGAACAGTGCCGGCATTTGATGGGCATAGTGGCGGAATTTGATGGCACAGTGGCAGCATTTGATGGGCACAGTGGCTGCAATTGATGGGCACAGTAGCGACATTTGATAGCACATTGGCTCATTGGCTGCACTTGATGGGCACAGTAGCTGCAGTTGATGGGCACAGTGGCTGCGTTTGATGGGCACAGTGGCTACGTTTGATGGGCACAGTGGTTATATTTGATGGACACAGTGGCTGCATTTGATGGCATAGTGGCTGCTATTGATGGGCACAGTGGCTGCGTTTGATGGGCACAGTGGCTGCTATTGATGGACACAGTGGCTGCATTTGATGGGCACAGTGGCTGCAATTGATGGGCACAGTGGCTGCGTTTGATGGCACAGTGGTTGAATTTGATGCGCACAGTGGCTGCATTTGATGGCACAGTGGCTGCATTTAATGACACAGTGGCTGCGTTTGATGGGCACAGTGGCTGCGTTTGATGGCACATTGACTGCAATTGATGGGCACAGTGAGGCCGCAATTTATGTTTTTTTTTATTTTTATTTCCCAGTTTGTTTGCGCGCCCCCTTTCCAAAACAGGTCCTCCATGTTTTGTCAAAGCCTGGTACAGTACAGTATCTCCCTGAATACGCTATTCTGCAAGAGGTCTTGTAAAATAGCAATAGCAAATACAAAAAGGCTGTTAGGGAAAGCATCTTCACACATACTTAAAGGGGTTGTAAAGGTAAAAAAAAAAATCCCTAAATCGCTTCCTTTACCTTAGGGCAGTTCTCCTTCACTTACCTCATCCTTCGATTTTGCTTTTAAATGTCCTTATTTCTTCTGAGAAATCCTCACTTCCTGTTCTTCTGTCTGTAACTACACACAGTAATGCAAGGCTTTCTCCCTGGTGTGGAGAAAGCCTCTTGAGGGGGCGAGCAGGAGGGTCAGGACGCTCTCTACTTTGCAGATAGAGAAGGGAGCTGTGTGTTAGTGGGCGTCCTGACCCTCCTGCTCGCCCCCTTCCCCTCAAGAGGCTTTCTCCACACCAGGGAGAAAGCCTTGCATTACTGTGTGTAGTTACAGACAGAATAACAGGAAGTGAGGATTTCTCCTGATATGCTCATTCTATTAGGTGAAAAATCATTGACCCTATTATTCCAGGAACATTGCAGTGTAGCAAAATGTATGAACAAGAGAAAATACATTGGGCTAGATTCAGAAAGAATTTACGCCGGCGTATCTATTGATACGCCGCGTAAATTCAAATCTGCGCCGGCGTATCTTCTTTCTGTATTCAGAAAGCAAGATACGCCGAAATTAGGCTAAGATCCGACTGGCGTAATTCTCTTACGCCGTCGTATCTTAGGGTGCATATTTACGCTGGCCGCTAGGTGGCGCTGCCGTCGATTTCAGCGTAGAATATGCAAATGAGCTGGATACGCCGATTCAGAAACGTACGTGTGCCCGGCGGATTTTTTTACGTCGTTTGCGTAAGGCTTTTTCCGGCGTAACGTTACTCCTGCTATATGAGGCATAGCCAATGGTAAGTATGGACGTCGTTCCCGCGTCGTATTTTAAAAATTTTACGTCGTTTGCGTAAGTCGTTCGCGAATATGGCTTTGCGTAAATTATGTTCACTTCGAAAGCATTGACTATTTGCGACGTGATTAGGAGCATGCGCACTGGGATACGTTCACGGCCGGCGCATGCGCCGTTCGTGAGAAACGTCATTTACGTGGGGTCATGTTTTTTTTACATAAAACACGCCCACCTCTTGACAATTTGAATTCGGCGCGCTTACGCCGGCAGATTTACGCTACGCCGCCGCAACTTACGGAGCAAGTGCTTTGTAAATACTGCACTTGCCGGTCTAAGTTGGGGAGGCCCGTTCACACTAATACATTGAGTTGCTTTACATTGTAAAAATGTCCCCTGTCCTGTATTTTGGTTGCTATGACCTGCATTTAGCCATTCAAGTCAATTGAAGCAGAAATTGGAACGTGCTTAATGTCACGGAACATCACGTAATGCATATGGTCCTGGTGTGAACCCAGCCTAAAAAGGTACTAAAGGCTGAAGTAGATTACTATCTCTAACAGAGAGAACATTTTACACGATGAAGAGCCACGCCAGCATGTCACTGGTACACTGTGTCCTGTTCTTTCTCCAAATTTCCATAGATTGTTCGGAGCATTAAAGTAATTGTTTATGAATACAAATATCTTATTATAAATGTTCTTTTTAGTTGCTGTGATGTTCTATTTGGCTTACATCCATACATTTACAGAAAATGACTGTTGCATAGATGATCTGAGAAGTTTTAGACTTTTCGACAAGCACATACACCATTATCCAACAATAAATTAAAATTAAGGTAATAAAAGTATTATCAGAAATACATTTTTCAGACATGTGCTTCTCGGTTACTTTTATAACATTGGCTCCCAACCTGGGGTATGCATACTCCCAAGGGTACACATGGGGACCTTTAGAGATATACAAATAAAAATTAATACTGGTGGGTAAAGGTAGTGGCATACATGTGACGGTAATCAAAGTGTTGCTTGGTCACTAAGCAACACTAGGCAGCGGCAGCACAGGCTTTGGCAGGCAAGAGGAGGAAGACTGGAATGATCTGACACCCTCCCTCTGCCTAGTTCCATCAACAGCAGTCACAGCATGCTGCCACGCACTCTGCAGGTGCCCACTTCTCTTCTTAAAGTGGTAGTAAAACTTTTTTTTCTTTTACTTTTACCTATAGGTAACCCTATAGGTAAAAAAAATATCTCCTAAACCTTTACGGTTTAGGAGATATCCCCCTCGCAATGAGCCGCTGAATGCAGCGGCACATGCACACAGGGGATTTTCGGCTTAAGGCCCAGCAGCCGCTGGACCTTGCTGGAAAGAAGTCTCCCGCGCTAATGCGCGGGAGTGACGACATCGCGGCTCCAGCCACTCACAGCGCTCAGATGGACTCTTCTGGGAAGGCCGTCCACAAGGTTTAGAAGCGTGTCTATGGGAATGTTTGACCATTCCTCCAGAAGAGCTTTAGAGAAGCCTATACTACCCATACCTAACAACTGTGGGCCAGATTCAAGAAGCTATTGCGCCCGCGCAACCATAGGTTGGGCGGCGCAATAGCTGTTTTCCTCCCGCGTAGCGAATGCCCCTGATTCAGGAACATCGCTACGCGGACTGCAGCCTAGGATATGACAGGCATAAGCCTCCTTATGCCTTCATATCTCAGGCTGCATTCTTGCGTTGTCCGCTAGGGGGCGCGGCCATTGTGATCGGCGTATAGTATGCAAATTGCATACTACCACCGATTCACAAAAGTTGCGCGGGCCCTGCGCATGCAAGGTACGGAGTTTCCGTACGGCGACTTTAGCGCAAGGTTGCTCCTGCTATAGCAGGGGCAGCCAATGCTAAAGTATAGCCGCCCTTCCCGCTCGTGAAATTTAAATTTCACGTCGTTTACGTAAGTGATTCGTGAATGGCGCTGGACGCCATTCACGTTTACTTAGAAGCAAATGACGTCCTTGCGACGTCATTTGCCGCAATGCACGTCGGGAAAGTTTCTCGACGGAGCATGCGCTGTTCGCTCGGCGCGGGAGCGTGCCTAATTTAAATGATTCCCGTCCCCGGCGGGATCATTTACATTAGGCGCCCTTACGCCGGGCTATTTAGCATAGCGCCCGCGCAATTTACGGAGCTACTGCTCCGTGAATCGCGGGCATATCAAAATATTTGCGTGGGCGCAGAGCAAAAATCGTTGCCCTTTGCCCACGCAAATATTGCGCGGATCTACCTGAATCTGGCCCTGTATTTTCATTTTCTCCATCTGATCATCCCCCACCACCGATATTAGCCTTTGTTCCACTTGACCCTCCCTTCTAGATTGTAAATTCTAAGGCCCTGTACACACGATCAGTCCAAACTGATGAAAACGGACTGAAGGACCGTTCTCATCGGTTAACCGATGAAGCTGACTGATGGTCTGATGTGCCTACACACCATCAGTTAAAAAAACGATCAAGTCCAACGCGTTGACGTAAGTTCAATGCTTCCAAGCATGCATCGACTTGTTTCTGCGCGGGTTTTGAACCGATGCTTTTACGTACTAACCATCGGTTTTGACCTATCGGTTATCAGTCCATCAGTTCTATTTTAAAGCAAGTTCTACATTTTTGGACTGAAAGATAACTGACTGATGGGGCCCACACATGGTCGGTTTGGACTGATGAAACTGAACTTCAGTCCGTTTTCATCAGTTTGGACTGATCGTGTGTACAGGGCCTTAGGAGCAGGGCCCTCTGATCCCTCCTGTATTGGATTGTAATGTAACTGTACTGTCTGCCCCATGTTGTAAAACGCTGCACAAACCTTGGCGCTATATAAACCTGTATACTAATAATAATAATAATAAATGCACTGTTTGTTCACCTTTATTATTTACCCATTGTCTTTTAATCCCATGGGCCATTTATTTACAGTTATATATCAGACAGGAGGCTCATATCTTATGCATTATCTTTCTTTAATAATGCTCATAGCAGAAAAATTCAATAAACCATTAATGTAAGTGAAAAAACTTCAGAACTACAACTCCCAGCAGTCCCTGGGCCATGATAGCTCCTCCTAGACAGCGTCCTGTATATAAGGGACTGCCCCTGGTGCCTCATCCTCTTTCTTTCTGCTCATGGCATTGCAGATAAGTATTTTGCTCCCTGTATCGTTTCTATAGACTTGCCTTAGCGACATCCGGGGAGGATGGGGGGAATTTGGCCTCCCTGATATCTCCCCAGTTCGTTTTCCTGTATTTTGTATTCTATATTTTGTATTCTATATTTTGTGTTTTGTATTTTGTATTGAGATATATTATAATCTTTTGTACTGTATGCGCTCGTTCCGGGGTCGGGGAATCCGTCTCCCCGGCGCCGGAGCGTTGTCTCCTGCATACCGCCGTGCTGTTCCCCATTCCCTCGCCAGGCGCCATCTCCAGGCGCCGCCATCTTCCCCCCTTTCTTCTCCTCACAGCTCCTCTTCGCGCGCGCGCGGGGGGCGGAGCCTCCGACGCACGGCCGCTCGGCGAATCAGGGCTCTAGAGGACGTAGTCTCGCGAGACTTCGTCCTCGGATCGCAGGGGATCTCGGGCTTTCTTCCCCACCGCTGCCAGTACAGCGCCAACGGTGGGGAGGAAAGGATAGGAGCCTGTCCCTGCGCGGCCCCGAATTACAGGTCAACTTACTAGGTACCTACTAGGTCTCATAGTAGCATACAGGCATACTGCTAGGTCCTGTCTTGGATTTAATATAGATAATTTTTGTCACTACTTTAATTTAATTTTCCCTCTGGTAAAGCGGAATTTATTCCGGCTGGAGGGCTAGTTTGTACCAACAGTCATTGGTACAATATATATCCCATATATCCCCAATTCAATGGCGGCACCCGACTCCCCGACAGGGGAAGTAAACAATATGTCTCAGGCAGTTCCTCACTCGGTCTGCCAACCCCAGCATCCACCAGACTCCGATCGACCCCTGGGCCTCAGGGAGTTAGAGGAAAAGAGGCACAAGTCCTCAAGAAGGACAAAACCAGATTCATATATAGACTCCTCTGACGAGGATTCATCGGATAATTTTGATGACAATGATGGTAACGAGTCTGATGCTATTAAGAGGGATGCTGGGGATACAGCGTTTGACTCCAACGCCACCCCTGCTACGCAGGGTGAGGTAATCCTAGACGCCCTAGGAGAGCCATTCTTTCATCCCGACGCCATCTCCCACCCGAGATCTGGCGAATGGTCACCTCTCCCGCATGTCTCCCAGTACGTGGAGCTCTGGGCCAGAAAATCCTTAGACAGGCCCGCCCGCAATAAGCTGCGGGCTGAATGCCCTAGGCCCTTTATTCCCAACAAGGTGGTGGCCACACCAGTGGTGGACCCTATTCTAGCCAAATACCTGGCAAAATCAGGCAAACTCCCCAAGAAAGGGATAGAACGCTCTTTCAGGACCATCCAAGAACGTATTTTGGATTTGATAGGCCCTCTCACCAAAATTCTAAACTTGTCCGAGCAGGCGGCCGCATCAGAGCAACCGGTTGACCTAGCTCAACTACGTGGGTGGGCCCAGAGGGCTATATGCCTAGCAGGCACCGCCAATACTACCTGCTCGGTGGAGAGGCGCCGCTCCATTCTAATGCGGCTAGATCCCCAACTCTCCCACCTGGCCAAAACCGAACCCGGTGCGGCGGCGGTTGGCATGTTATTTGGCGACAACCTCATGAAGGACATCAACCGGTTTGTCGGCCTGTTTACAGGACTAGACAAGGCCCAAACCTCACTAAAAAGGTCGAGTTCAAATAGAGTTTTTCCCAGGGCCGGCAGAGGTAGAGGCCGATCTGCCGGCCGCATTTCTTCCTATAGGCCACAGGGCAGACCAGCCGTCCATTACCAATACCAACAGGCTCCTTCTTCCTACACCGTCCCAGTGGCGCAACCAGCACTTTTCTTTCCACCCCGAGGCAGACCCTGGCGCGGACGTGACGGACGCGGCTACCCCCGTTCCCGTCCTCCTACCGGTGAGTATACCTTGCATACCGCAACCACACATACCAGTGGGGGGAAGCCTGATGTATTTTACCCACGCTTGGTCTGCGATTTCGGCAGACAGGTGGATATTACAGACAGTCTCGGGTTTCCAAATAGAACTCCTCTCGCCACCGGTCCTAGACATAATTCCTCCTCCTATCAGGTTTGCAGACCTAAACGTTGTTCTCATAGACAACGAAATAACGGAACTCAGGTCCAAACAGGCAATATTAGAAACCAAACTCTCTTCCCCTGGGTTCATAAGCAACCTCTTCCTAGTGAAGAAAAAAGGAGGCGGTTACCGTCCCGTAATAAACCTCCGGGACCTGAATCAACATGTCAGTTACAGACACTTCAAGATGGAGGGTATTCACTTCCTCCGAGATCTCCTACAACCGGGAGACTGGTTGGTGAAGGTGGACCTGAAGGACGCCTATCTCACCGTCCCAATCCACCCAGAATCACAACACCTGCTCCGTTTCCTTTGGAAGGGTCGAATGTGGCAATTTACTTGCCTCCCATTCGGCCTGTCGTCCGCCCCGTGGTGTTTCAACAAACTGATGAAACCGGTGGTGGCGTCATTAAGAAGCAGAGGGGTACGTCTGATCATTTATTTAGACGACCTCCTCATCATGGCCCGCTCCAAAAGCCTAGCCTCCCTCCACATATCGTGGACGGTCTCATTACTACAGAACCTAGGGTTCTTAGTCAACCAAGAAAAGTTGATTCTGGTCCCGGCCCAAGAGATGGAATTCTTGGGCTTCTTGGTAGATACCAATTGAGCCGTTCTCTGCCTCCCAAAAGCCAAATTAGCCCTGATACGCAAAGAGATCAGGGTGGTTCTACGCAAGGGTTCCTTGTCCTTAAGGGTTCTGGCCCGTCTGGTGGGGCTTCTAGCGGCCTCCATCCAGGCTATCTTCCCGGCCCCTCTTCATTACAGGGCTCTTCAGAGGCTCAAGATCATGCATCTACGCCAGGGCCTCAGATACGCAGACGAGGTCCCCCTCTGTCCGGAGGCGACGGAGGAACTACATTGGTGGCTTCGTCACGCCGTCGAATGGAACGGCAAAACCATTTTCAACTCCAGCCCGGACGTCATCATAGAATCGGACGCGAGCCATCACGGCTGGGGCGCTCGTTGCGGGGCAGCTTCCACAGGGGGGACGTGGTCCACTGCCTAAGCAGAATTACATATCAATGCATTGGAACTTCTGGCGGCATACTTTGCCGTCAAGAGCTTCATACCACAAGCCTCCAATTGTTGCGTGTTGTTCCGCATGGACAACGTGGCAGCGGTTCAGTACGTCAACCGCTTAGGAGGCACCAGGTCCAGAATCCTAGCAGACCTTGCGAAGGAGTTCTGGCACTTTTGCCTAGCACGCAACATCGTCCCTATAGCGGAGTATATCCCGGGGGTCTCCAATACGGTGGATCGTTCAGTGTGCCTTCGGTTGAGACAACTTTGGGGTCCGCTATGCGTAGACCTCTTCGCTTCTCGTCTCAACCACCAGTTACCTCGCTTCTTCAGCTGGAGGCCGGATCCGGAGGCGTCTGCGGTAGACGCTTTCCGCCACATTTGGCCGAGGGGAACTTACTATGCGTTTCCCCCCTTACAGATGATTTCCAAGGTGCTCCTACATACGGCGAACCAGGGGGCGACAGTTGTGTTGATCACACCCTGGTGGCCGACACAACCCTGGTTCCCTCTCCTCCTGGGGATGGCCGTGGATTTTCCCAGACTGATCCCCCACTTCCCACAACTTCTGACCAACCCGGACCGAGGTCTTCATCCTCTAGTAGTGGAGGGCGCCCTTCATCTCCTAGCTTGGTTGGTTTCGGGGTCCCGGACGCGGATAGCGATCTTTCAAGATCAGCTAGGGATCTCCTCGTCTTGGCCTGGGCCCCAGGGACTAGATCGGCCTATTGATCTGCCTGCAGTCTCTGGGTTCGTTGGTGTGATCAACGGCAGGTTGATCCCATACACGCACCTGTGTCACTAGTGGCGAACTATTTGGCAGATTCCTTTGATTCTGGCAAATCTTATAGTTCCATCAATGTCTACCGTACAGCTATCTCGGCATATCATTGCCCAGTGGACTCCCTACCAATGGGAAAACACCCACTGGTGTGTAGACTTCTGCGAGGCATTAGATTCAAACGTCCTCCTAGGCCTAGATATCAGGCAACCTGGGATGTCTCCAGGTTGCTCGACATGTTTGCCTCGTGGGAGGACAATGACGACCTATCCCTAAGACTGTTGTCATATAAATTGACTGTTTTACTATGTCTAGTCTCCGTCAAACGCGTCTCAGACGTGAGAGCGTTGGACATCTCTAGGCGACAGATCTCGCCTCAGGGGGTAAATTTTTCGGTGGTTAGTAGGACCAAGACGGGGATTCATTCAGTTTTTTATCCGTTCTTCCCTGCACATCCACGGCTTTGCGTTGTACGTTGCCTACAGGCATACGAATCGCAGACGGCTGAACTGCGCTCACCGAATTTCTCCCAACTTCTCGTCTCTTATGTCAGACCTCATCATCCAGTCTCTTCCGCCACACTAGCGCGATGGGTGCGTTCCGCCATGGAGATGGCGGGCATAGACATCTCCCTGTTTGGAGCTCACTCATCCAGGGGCGCTATGGCTACTAAAATAGTCACTTCAGGAGGTTCCCTTTCTGACTTACTAATGGCGGCTGATTGGTCTTCTGAGACCGCCTTTCGCCATTTTTACTTCAGACCGGAGGACCACGTGTCCATGTCAGTTTTATGATGCCATGTTTGGATTATTGTATAATGATAGCACTGCTGTTGTTAGCTTTGAATTTGCATAAGATATGAGCCTCCTGTCTGATATATAAATTGAGATTTTCCTAGCTTGTGACGGAAAATATTAGTTATATGAAGACAGGATGCGAGTATCTTCCCTCCCTACCCATCCCTGTTACGATTCTTGTTTCTTTCAGGATATAGAACACTCCGATCGTGGTCCTGAAGGCGGCTGATCTGTCGGTTACAGATGTTTGGTTTCTCTACAGTCCCCGTTGGGACGAAGTTGGGCCATTGTTGGCAACGTTTCTTTGATGTTATCCCCAGAATCGGAGGTTGCAGACCGGCCGGTCGTGATTTTGGGCAACAGTGGAGATGTCTGGGTGGAGTTCCTGAGCGATACTGTTTTGCATAAAGAAAGAGGAAGAGGCACCAGGGGCAGTCCCTTATATACAAGACGCTGTCTAGGAGGGGCTATTGTGGCCCAGGGACTGCTGGGAGTTGTAGTTCTGAAGTTTTTTCACTTACATTAATGGTTTATTGAATTTTTCTGCTATGAGCATTATTAAAGAAAGATAATGCATAAGATACCCGCCTCCTGTCTTCATATAACTAATATTTTCCGTCACAAGCTAGGAAAATCTCAATTAATAATATATAAATTAAAATAATAGCAACTTTTTTTTCTGCTTATTATTCATCAACAAGTAAATTTGGGATTTTTTCTCTTTTTTTTCTCCAATTGTCTGCATATATAATTTAGAGTTTGGACTATTTACCTAATAGATACCTTTATTAATACGACCCTTTTTTTTTTAGGGTCAGTTCAGGTATTTTAGAAACAACACACGATAACTATATTTATCTTCTTGGAATTTTAGCTTTCTCATATTTTATCTTATTATCTTTCCTCTCACGTGACCCCTCCCATCCACAGTTTGAACCCATTAGGGGTGGATGGGTGGTCCAGAGGCACTCTAAGCCTGATATAAGGTATAGTCCTTTTTATAATTATTTTTGTTTAGTCCCTTATACCAGACATTTGGGGGCAGATTCACATACAATTGGACAGGCGCAGCGTATCAGAGATACGCTACGCCGCCGTAGCTTACCTGTCGTAAATTTGAATCCAGGAAGAATTTGCGCCGTAAGTTACGGCGGCGTAGTGTTTTTCTGGCGGCGTATTTGAAATTGGGCGGGTTGGGGTTGGGTTTCATTTAAATGAAGCGCTTCCCCACGCCGAATGAAATGCGCATGCGTCGTTCCTAAAATTCCCGTTGTGCATTGCGCTAAATGACGTCGCAACTACGTCATTTTTTTAACTTAGACGTGACTTACGTCCATCCCTATTCACGGACGACTTACGCAAAAAAAAAAAATCAAATTTCGACGCGGGAACGACGGCCATACTTTAACATGGCAAGTCTATCTATACGCCACAAAATAGCAGCTTTAACTATACGCCGGAAAAAGCCGACTACAGACGACGTAAGAGAATGCGACGACCGCGCGTACGTTCGTGGATCGTGGGAAAAAGCTAATTTGCATACCCGACGCGGAAAACGACGCGAACTCCACCCAGCGGACGCCGAAGTATTGCATCTGCGATCCGAAGGCGTACGAAGCCGTACGCCTGTCGGATCTTACCCAGATGCCGTCGTATCTTGGTTTGAGGATTCAAACTAAAGATACGACGCGGGAAATTTGAAAGTACGCCGGTGTATCAGTAGATACGCCGGCGTACTTGCTCTGTGAATCTGCCCCTTGCTTTTTTTTCGGTATTTATCTGATTAATATGAACAAGCATTTGAGCACCAAACTCTACCGATATTTCAGTCATTATTGTTATGATCTTTATCCCATATTTGCATTCTTTATACTGCATTTGTAACTTGTTTTCTTATGCAAAACTCAATAAAAATATTAACCACTTAAGGACCCCTTCACGCCGATATACGTCGGCAGAATGGCACGGCTGGGCACAATCACTTACCTGTACGTGTCTCTTTAAGCTCAGCTGTGGGGTCGCGAGCGCGGTCCGAAGCCGCGGACCCGATCGCCGCCAGTGTCCCTCGATCGGTCACAGGAGCTGAAGAACGTGGAGAGGTGTGTGTAAACACACCTTCCCCGTTCTTCATTGTGGCAGTGTCAGTGATTGTCTCTTCCCTGTTATAGGGAAAGACGATCACTGACTTCACACGTCTAGCCCCGCCCCCTACAGTTAGAAACACATATGAGGTCACACTTAACCCCTACAGTGCCCCCTAGTGGTTAACTTCTAAACTGCAATTGTCATTTTCACAGTAAACAGTGCTTTTTTATAGCACTTTTTGCTGTGAAAATGACAATTGTCCCAAAAATGTGTCAAAATTGTCCGATGTGTCAGTCATAATGTCGCGGTCATGAAAAAAAACGCTGATCGCCGCCATTAGTAGTAAAAAAAAAAATTATTAATAAAAATGCAATAAAACTATCCCCTATTTTGTACACACTATACATTTTGCGCATACCAATCGATAAATGCTTATTGCGATTTATTTTACCAAAAATAGGTAGAAGAATACATATCGGCCTAAACTGAGGAAAAAAACATTTTTTTAATATATTTTTGGGGTGAAAGAAAAATCCTGGATCACCGCACTCCTCAAAAACGATGTCTTTATTCAAAACATGAAAAAACAACAAAAATTCAAATGGAAAAAACAGCCAAAATTCATGCAGTCAAACAAGAAGTGGACTAGGAAAAAAGAGCTGACATGTTTCGCATCGTGTGATGCTTACTCGTAGCATATTTTTGGGGGATATTTATTATAGCAAAAGGGAAAAAATATAGATTTTTTTTTAAAATTGTCGCTCTATTTTTGTTTATAGCGCAAAAAATAAAAACTGCAGAGGCGATCAAATACCACCAAAAGAAAGCTCTATTTGTAGGAAAAAAAGGACGCCAATTTTGTTTGGGAGCCACGTCGCACGACCGCGCAATTGTCAGTTAAAGCGACGCAGTGCCAAATCGCAAAAACTGGCCGGGTCCGTAACAAGCATTTTGGTCCGGGTCTTAAGTGGTTAAACAGGAAAAAAAAAAATAATAGCAACTATATTAATTACATGCTACAAGACAAAAATATATTAATTACAAACATGTTGCTTTATAGAAATTGGGCTGCCAAGGGTACACAACTGAAATGAACCACTGTTTTATAGAAATTACTGTGACGAGATACTTGTAGAAGATAATGGTGCATTTACAGAACTTTTCATTGCTATCCTCATGCATTTGCTCAGCAAAGAGTGCCTTTTTCATCTAATTGTATTGGTTTAAGATTTCATGGGAAGCTATAGGATAAGGGATATTGATTTATTTATACCTGCAGATTGCGTTATTCATAAGCCACCATGAAGAGATAGAAAGAAAACACATTAGCTAGATGGGTTTACAGACTCTTGGTTTTCGGTCTTCTACCTGCATGTCAGTGCTAAGCTCAGCAGGCAGTCTAATTGCAGATGATAAAGGCAACTGATCTGTTTCCATGTATTACATGCCTCTGCGATCA
The DNA here is from genome assembly GCF_905171775.1 of Rana temporaria. Taxonomy (NCBI): domain Eukaryota; kingdom Metazoa; phylum Chordata; class Amphibia; order Anura; family Ranidae; genus Rana; species Rana temporaria. Next base: position 199,623,261 of record NC_053491.1, on the reverse strand, counting down.
CAGATTAAAAAAGGAATTTCCGGATTTGTTTTGTGTTATTTTGATGTGTACATTTGTCAATGCAAGTGTAGAAATTTGCAATATCTTCACTATATAATTCACTTTTTGGCTGTATTTCACTGTGTAGACACAGGGGTGGATTTACTAAATAAAAATAGAGGGCCAGATTCTTGTAGAACGGCGTATCCTTGCGGCGGCGTAACGTATCCGATTTACGTTACGCCTCCGCAACTTAGACGAGCAAGTGCTGTATTCTCAAAGCACTTGCTCCGTAAGTTGCGGCGGCGTAGCGTAATTCGGCCGGCGTAAGCCCGCCTAATTCAAATTTGGATCAGGGGGGGCGTGTTTTATGCAAAACTACTGTGACCCGACGTGATTGACGTTTTTTCGGAACGGCGCATGCGCCGTCCGTGGAATTTCCCAGTGTGCATTGCTCCAAAGTACGCCGCAAGGACGTCATTTACGTTCACGTCAAAACCAATGACGTCCTTGCGGCGCCATTCACGGACGACTTACGCAAACGACGTAACTTTTTCAAATTTAGACGCGGGAACGACGGCCATACTTAACATTGTTGCGCCGCACTTATGCCACCATATAGCAGGGGCAACATTATGCCGGGAAAAGCCTAACGTAAACGTCGTAACTTTACTGCGTCGGCCGCTCATACGTTCGGGAATTTGCGGATCTAGCTAATTTGCATACTTGACGCGGAATTCGACGGAAGCGCCACCTAGCGGTAAAAAAAAATGCAGTTTAGATCCGACAGCGTAAGAGACTTACGCCTGTCGGATCTAATGGATATCTATGCGTAACTGATTCTAAAAATCAGTCGCATAGATACGACGGGTCAGATTAGGACTAACAACGGCGTACATGGTTCTGCGCCGTCGTAAGTCCTTTGAGAATCTGGGCCAGACTGTGTGCTTTTTTTCTGTATGTGATTATCTGCACACAATCCTGTGAATAATTAAAGCTGAAAGCATGACATGAAAAAGATCACTTTTATGTGTATAAAAGAATAAATGCTGCGATATCACCAATATTTTATTTGTGAGTAATAACCGATGAGGCGTGGCCTCACGGCACTGAGAAAAAGAGCTAGCTGACAGTAGAAGCTTTCATTAAAACATCCAATCCATTGCCACCAACCTTGAAGTTTGCAGATGGGAACTTTTCAAAACCATATAGGCTCATATCTGATTGATAAGTCATCAGCTGTCAATGGGCTTACAGCTGAATAATAAAAAAAAAATTGCAGATAAAAAAATAGTAAAAAAACAAAACACTGTGAGGTTCACCCTACCCTGAAGGGTCTGGTATGGATTTTAAGGGGAACCCCATGCCAAAAAAGAGCAAACGGTGTGGGGTGCCCCCAAAATCTATATCAGACCCCTCATCCAAGCCCCCCTTAACCATACCAGGCCACATGCCCTCAACTTGGGGGGTGCTTTGGGGCAGGGGTTGTGGGGGATTGTGGGCAGGGGTCTTATCAGAATCTGGAAGCGCCCTTTAAGAATGAGTATTGGGTATAGTACCCCTACCCATTCACCCAAAAAAGTGTCAAAAAGTAATAAAAACACAAGGACAGTTTTGACAATTCCTTTATTAAAAAAATAAAAAAGCAGTGTCCCCCAATGTGAATCAATCATCAATCATCACACCCGCCGCACCTGAAAAAGGAGCATTTTTTTCCGGGTGCTGTGGGCGTCATGATGATGATGGATTTACATCGGGGACACTTTTTTTTTTAAGGAATTGTAAAACATTCTCTGTGTTTTTATTACTTTTTGAAAAACAAATTGGTGAATGGGTAGGGTACAATGTATAAATTGGTACCATACCCATTCACATGAGGGGGGCTTGGGATCTGGGGGGCCCCTTCTTAAAGGCTCCTGCCTGCAGACCTTAACAGCCACAGCCCAGGGTTGTGGGAAAAAGTCCCTTGTCCCCATTGACATGGGGATAAGTTGCTTTGGGGTGGGGGGTAGAGCCCCCATGTTGAGGGTATGTGGCCTTGTATGGTTCAGGATGGGGGTGCCACTCCCCGCAGGGATTTAGTCCTAAGGGAGAGGGCAAGCATGCTGACTAACCCCCAGCCAGAACGGCTCGGATGATGGGGGCAAGCTTACTAAGCAGAAACAGGAAGTGAGAAAATCAGACAAAGAAAAAAAAACATTTAGAAGGGAAATCGAAGGAAAAAAATAAGTGAACCAACAATGCACTAGCTTAAAGGAACCTATTTAGAAAATAAAAAACACCCCTTTACAACCCCTTTAAATGTGATTTGACCTGTTTTTTTCTTTAGAAATGTCATTTTTGCTGCAGCATGTTATATATGCTATAGATGCGCCACTTTACAGGCAGACTAAGTTGACCCCCCCAGGCACTATATTTAAATGAATTTTTTATTTTAATTTTTGCACGTTAAAGCATCATTAAAATCACTGCTCCTAAAAACTGCTAATTTAAAAAAAATTGCATTGCATTGATACATGTCGCCCAGGCAGTACCTGGGCCCCCATACCCCTTTTATGGCCAATTACTTGCATATAAGCCTTCAAAATGGGCACTTTTGATTTCTCATGTTCGGCTCCCATAGACTTCAATGGCATTCGTTGTTCGGGGCAGAACCTTTCCCCTGTTCAGGAGTTCTGCTGCAAACCGAACAGGGGGTGTTCAGCCCATCTTTACTGCTAAGGTTCTCCAAGAGTCCAGTCTTGCTGATTATGAAGGAAAGGAGTCCATCTAGTATTGGAGCGCATATTGACCTTTGTTGTGGGGGTCAATAAGGAAGGTGAGAGTTTGCCCATAAGGGATTTACTGTGGCGGATGTGTTTTCTACTTGACTTGTGTGTTCTTACCTGGGAGTGATATATATCACATGTTGTACAGGACTACTACATTCACGATTATATGGACTTTTGCTGTTTTTATGTTTATGATAGTTTTTTTTCTGATTAATTGATGATTGCTAAAAACACATACACCATCAGATTACAGACTGTGTACTTTGCCAGAGCTTAGTGAAGCTTCACTTTGTAAAGAATACCCAATCAGGTGCAAGGGAAATACAAAACAGCATTTTTGCTTGCACGTGATTGGATGATGGAAATCAGCAGAGATTTACCACATTTACTTGCAGAGTGCAAAGTCTATTTGCTTTTAGTAAGTCCACCTCATAGTGTACTTATTGTCATATTAAACTGGCCATGGATATTAGAGAGCTGTTAGACATAGATATTCATATATTTATGAAATATTGCAAATTAAAACTTCAAGAGGGGAATTCAATAGAACATGTATGACACTTTTCTAGCTGTAGGTTCCTTTAGAACTACCTGCGCCTAATGTGGTCAGGGCCAACTCGCCCAGTGCACATGGGCCTGTTTGTGCTCTCTCCTCTCCCCCCCAGACTCTCGCTAATACTTAGGCTGGGCCGCGTTCATATGACATCAACATTATGGTGGTACCCCAACTTGGAAGTGTCGGTCGTATACCACGGTATCTCTGTATCATAACCTGACGCTGTCATACAGGCGCCTCCCAGTCCCATGATACATACACCTGTTCAGGATGCATTTGATGATATTTTGAAAGAGACACCACAGAGCAGTGTCCCGTTTTTACCAATCAAGCTTGACTCTGCCACCTACCACCCAGTGACAGAAAGGGATCCCGCTAGCACCATCATGGACTCCATGTAAGCATAATTACCTTTTTTCTCTTCAGTACCATACGGCTAGGTCCCTAGGATCTCTGTCATGTGGGTCCAGTCCCGTTTACTGGGGCACCAACTGCTTCCTTCACTATGCCTGAGACCTGTGACCCCTGCCAATACCACTCTCCTGCTGTCTGTCTGTCATATCATCCTTCTCTTGTACTTGTTGCCCCTAACAATACCATGTCACCAATTCACCCTGTGTGCATTACAGGCCCTGTTCTTTCATACCCCATTACCACCATGCACCCCTTTAAGTAACATCAGACCGGGCTAGCACAAAGCTTCAAAAGCTTTACTGGAAACTCTCAGCATACCAGTTCCAAAACAAAGTGCATTGTCTTTTTCCTAAACGAATTCCTATTTCAGGCTTGTGGCTGCCAGAGGGTAGATACACAGGTAATATTACATACACAATAGAGTCCACAGTGGCAGATATCTAGAGCTGGTGTTCTTCGGGGAAGACTGCAGGTCCTATCTCACTAACCAGCGTTTCAACCTGCTTACACACAGATCAAGCCAAGGTCAGTAATACGCAGGCAACAAAGTAACAAATTTGGAGTCGGATCAAGGTCAGCAGTAGGGCCCAGGTCAGGAATGGGTAGAACAGAATCCAAATCAGGTCAACAGTAAGGTGGGTCGATAACAGGAATCACATGCAGAGCACATGTCAGGGTGCAAGGAGCAAGCTGAAAACCAGTTAACGCTGATACTGAGTTAGAGCATTCTTTTAAAATGCTAATTCAAGGCATGCACATCTACGCATTTATGCCATGATGTGTTCAACCACATGCATTCTTGAGCAAAAACTTGCGCCTAGCTAATGTTCGTGTAGAAGTATGCACATGTGCATGCATATATTTCTGAGCAAGCTAGCTAAAGGAATTCCCTGATACAAATATTTCTGATTTGTACACTGTCTATGATATGTTGTACCTTATACTCATTATTTAATGGCAAATGTGGTTGTAATTGTATTCTCTGCAAGAGCTGCTGCAATGCTGCAATTTAATTAGACAGTTATAACTGGCTGATAAAATTGCATAAATCATTTTACTAATGAATAATACCTTCTTGGCTGTATTTCTATCCTTATGTTAAATTCTCCCTGTGTATATACAGTATTTTAAAATCAAATTGTAATATAGGTTAACAATATGTCTCTTGTAGAACCATGGCCATTTTGAATCAATGCTCTGTTCCTAATTGAAGCACATTCCCCATCTACACTGGCTTGCTGGATGTACAGTATATAAAAAAAAAAAAAAAGTTGTCCCTCAAAATGTTTTTTAAATGTTGACAACTCTTTACAGGGAAAGGGTGGTGTTTACTATACATCTCCCTATAGTGGTATGTTGTCAGTAGGATAGGCAAGGAAACTAAAAGCAAACCAGGGGGCTGGCCATTATTCGCTATGAGCATGGATATGTCTAATTATGGGCTGCAGTTTTTTGGAAAGTTAATTTACAATTTTAGCCTTTTGCCTATGCAATATATACAATTTCACATTCACACTTTATAAACATTAAAAATATTATATCATATATAATATATATAATATTATGAAACAGGAAATGCTGCTCCAGGCAGGGATGGACTGGCCATCGGGACTACCTGGAGATTCCCGGTGGGATGATGGCTCAGTGGGCCGGTCGGAGTTCCGTGGCGATCTACCCGTCAATCGCCGAAACAGCTGGCGCCTGACGGGTAGATCAAGATTTAGCCAGCATGCAGAGTAGTGCAGGCAGGAAGCGTGTGTAATAAGTTCTCTCTCATGTCACGCTGTGGCTGCTACCCACCCCCCGGCGGCCCCTCCTCTCTTCTCGTCCATCCCCATTTTCTTGTGACATCATCTGGGATGGACGAGAAGAGAGGAGGGGCCTCCGGGGGGCGGGGAGGAGCCGCAGCGTGACATGACGAATAACTTATTACACACGCTTCCTGCCTGCGCTACTCTGCATGCTGGCTGGTAAACAATGTGCCCTGTGCCCTGATGTACGATGTGCCCTGTGCCCCGTGTCCTGATGTGCCCTGATGTACTATGTGCCCTGATGTGCCCCGTGTCCTGATGTACTATGTGCCCTGATGTACCCCATGCCCTGATGTACTATGTACCTTGATGTGCCCTGTGCCCTGATGTGCCCTGTGCCCCGTGTCCTGATGTGCTATGTGCCCCGTGTTCTAATATGCCCTGTGCCCCGTGTTCTGATGTGCCCTGATGTACTATGTGTCCCCCGTGTCCTGATGTGCCCTGTACCCTGATGTGCCCTGTGCCCTGATGTGCCCGGTGCCCTAAAGTGCTATGTGCCCCATGCCCTGATGTGCTATGTTCCCTGATGTGCTATGTGCCCCGTGCCCTGATGTGCTATGTGCCCTGATGTGCCCCCTTGCACTGATGTGCTATGTGCCCTGTGCCCTGATGTGCTATGTGCCCCGTGCCCTGATGTGCTATGTGCCCTGTGGTGCTATGTTTCCTGATGTGCTATGTGCCCCCTGCCCTGATGTGCTATGTGCCACATGCCCTGATGTGCTATGTGCCCTGATGTGCTATGTGCCCCGTGCCCTGATGTGCTATGTTCCCTGATGTGTTATGTGCTATGTGCCCTGATGTGATCTGATGTGCCCCTTAGACTAATCGCTAACATTTGCGTATATTATGTTGTCAAATATGTGACTTAAAATACAAAGTGTGAGATGATTTTTATCTGGATTCTTTGTATATTATACATTGATCAAACAGCCACTGGCGTAGGAAGGGGGGAGGCAGGGGGTGCTGTGGCCCCGGGCGCGACATTTAGGGGGGCGACTTTCCGTGCCTCCGGCTAATTTTAGTTTCCCGTGTCACCGAGACACGGGATGTCCGGAGCGGCCAGCGGCCACCATGTGTAATGTCCAGCGCCCTGTGATTGGGCATATGGGGGTCATGTGAGGAGTGGGGCTGGAAGTCCCGCCTCCGCACATGACCGCCATACGTCCAATCGCAGAGCGCCGGGAAAGTCTGAAAATGGCGGCGGCAGGTATGGAAAGTGTGACCCGCCGGCGCCGTCTTCCCCTCCGCTCTGGTGCTCTGCTGTACGGCGCTGCCACTGTGTGGAGGCAGTTGCCGCATGGAGCGGGCTGCGGGTGGATGGTGCTGGCGGCCGGCGGGGAAGAGAGTCGGGACTCCGTCCGACGGTCCGAAGCACTTCTGCACATCCAGTGCTGGGGTCCTGTCCGTCCTGAGGAGAGTCCTGGAGAAGAGCAACACAGGTAAGGAGGATTCAGAGGATGGATTTCTACTGTAGGAGTTAGGTGGTCAGTGTCAGTGCAGGGGTCAGTGTGTCAGTGCAGGGGTCAGTGCAGCGGTCAGTGTGTCAGTGCAGCGGTCAGTGTGTCAGTGCAGCGGTCAGTGCAGGGGTCAGTGTGTCAGTGCAGGGGTCAGTGTGTCAGTGCAGGGGTCAGTGTGTCAGTGCAGGGGTCAGTGTCAGTGCAGGGGTCAGTGTGTCAGTGCAGGGGTCAGTGTGTCAGTGCAGGGGTCAGTGTGTCAGTGCAGTGGTCAGTGTGTCAGTGCAGGGGTCAGTGCAGGGGTCAGTGTGTCAGTGCAGCGGTCAGTGCAGGGGTCAGTGTGTCAGTGCAGGGGTCAGTGTGTCAGTGCAGGGGTCAGTGCAGGGGTCAGGGTCAGTGCAGGGGTCAGTGTCAGTGCAGGGGTCAGTGTCAGTGCAGGGGTCAGTGTCAGTGCAGGGGTCAGTGTCAGTGCAGGGGTCAGTGTCAGTGCAGGGGTCAGTGTCAGTGCAGGGATAGGGGTCAGTGTCAGTGCAGGTGTCAGGTCAGTGTAGGTGTCAGGTCAGTGTAGGTGTCAGTGTAGGTGTCAGTGCAGGTGTCAGTGCAGGTGTCAGTGCAGGTGTCAGTGCAGGGGTCAGGTCAGTGCAGGGGTCAGGTCAGTGCAGGGGTCAGGTCAGTGTAGGTGTCAGTGTCAGTGTAGGTGTCAGTGTAAGTGTCAGTGTAGGTGTTGGGTCAGTGCAGGGGTCAGTGTCAGTGCAGGGGTCAGTGTCAGTGGTCAGTGTCAGTGTAGGGGTCAGGTCAGTACAGGTGTCAGTGCAGGGGTCAGTGTCAGTGCAGGTGTCAGTGTCAGTGCAGGTGTCAGTGTCAGTGCAGGTGTCAGTGCAGGTGTCAGTGCAGGTGTCAGTGCAGGGGTCGGGGGTCAGTGCCATTACCATTACCAGTTGAACTTTCACTTATACACGATCGGCGGCTCTATAGCCTGCCAATTGTGTATATGTGCTGGCTGCGTGCCCCCCTACCCCCCTCCAGTACTGCCGCCCCCCTCCTGACCCCTCACCTTTAATCCCGGGATCCGCTGCCCCATCTGCAGCCCGGGACCGTCTCGGGAGGGTGTCAGGAGGTAACATGGGAGGGAGACCAGCATCTTCCTCCTTGCTGATCTCCCTCCAGGCTGTGAATGCAGAAGTGATGTGTATTACATCCACATTCACCTGTCAGTCATCAGGCTGCTATAGCCAGAGAGAAGAAGCAGATCTGTGCTTCATCAGCTTCTTTTGGGGTCCCCAGGTGACATTAGGGGTCCTAGAGACCCCTAATGTCTCCATAAAGAGGACCTGTCAGTGTACCTGTGCTATTATATAGGGGGATTTTTATCTCCCTATATAATAGCAATGACATCAAGTGTAAAAAAACACAAAAAAAGCTCAAATGTTTAAGTCCCCCATGATTACGCACATATAAACATGGATGTTTATATAAGGGGGGGGGGCGAAAAAAAATTTTCGCCCCGGGCGCCCATAACTCTGGTTACGCCACTGCAAACAGCCAACACGATAACTAATGTTTAACTAGCAGCATGTTGTATGAATTTTCAATTAACGTCTATTAATTTCATGTCCCCCATTGAGAACTGTTAATCACATTGAGAATGTTGTTGCATTGCTCTGTGTCTAAAAGGAATGTTGTAAAAAAGGGAAAATTCAGATTACAAAGGATTAATCTGGTTTTAGCAAATTGCTTCGATAATCTTAAATACTGATTATGTAACAAGGCTGATCTTAGTTCCTTCTCTTTAAAATGAAAGAATAACTGACTACATTCTAGCAAGCTTTGACTGAATAACAAACCGGTCCATTATACCAAATGCTTAGATTAATAATGATATTTATGGTGATTTAGGCCACTTCCTTATTCGTGGTATGAAACAACTTTCTATTACATTTAACAAAGTGCATATTAGTAATTTAGGCATTACATAAAGCTAAATGCCAGCAGATGTCATAAAAAAACACCAATAATGTACTAATGTTAAATATTAATTAAAATAGCATGTATTTTTTTAATTTAGCTAGTGTGTGTACCTGAATTTGACTTGGTATCAACCTCTAATAATTCTCTGCACAGCAGCACTCTAGAAAAGGAAGGGGCAAACTAGGTGCCAGTCGGGTATACTGTGTATATATACCGCATGCACATGTGTGCACAAGGAACATGCTGCCTATGGAAAGAGCAGTGTAAAAAATAGGTTAGCCGCTTCTCTGTACAATCACAGACAATGAGGAAAATGACCTAGCTTAATTTCGGTGGTATCTTCTGTTAAAAAAAATAAAGTTTCCAACCGCAAAGAAATATCATAATTTGCTTTATGAAAGACTTACCTTAAAACAAAGCACTCCAGCACTCTTCACCCAGTCTTCCTTCCAGGTTCAGGGACTCTGGATATCTGATTGGCCGAGCCATGATGACGTCACTCATGTGCATGCGTGCGGGAGTCATGGGTATGCCGTTCCCTCAGAGTGCATGCACCAGTGATGTCACCAGCTGCAGCTCACAAGAAAATCTCTTAAACAATGCACGTTTAGGAGATATACATTTTTCCTACAAGTAAGCTTTATTATAAGCTTACCTGTAGGTAAAAATAAAATTCCAGGCCTCACTAGTACTTTAACTGCATCAAAGATTAATTGAAGGGTTCAGGGAATCCCCAAAGACCCTGAAACACCGACAGACAATGAATGGGCGGGGAGGACTATGCCGGTACTGGGTAAAGTGTTTGAGCCAGGGTCCCAGGACATGTGCATCACCATGCACATACAAGTAGCCATGCTGCCCCTGAACCAGTGAACCGGTAACCTTGTTTCACTTAAGTTTCACGTGGCTGTCTACTACCTTATACTCACTGGCAAACGCCTTGTGTGCTCTTATTTCACGGGACTATTAGTCCTGGGACCCCCACTTTATTACTGTGATACGCCCTCTTGGGTAACCAGGTCTATCCTAGGACTGTTCCTTTTGCGAACCCCTAAATTATTGGTCGCTTTGGACCTTGATGGGAAACCCGGACGCTGTGCCCGTAGATCGTCTCCTGACGAAGCGATTAATAAATCGCGAAACTAGTCGAGACCCGAAACTGTTTGTCTCATGGCGCTTCTGGTCCACCCGTACCCCCTCCTTATTTCTGAAGGGATTGCACATCTGGTGACCTAATCGCTGTATATGTATTGTATTTTAAATGTATTGTCTGTTTTTTTAAATTCTCCTTTTTTATGTATATTATGTGAATACATTTTCTAAAAACTACCCTTTTGTATCACTCTGGTTGAGTATAATCACTTTACCCAGTACCGGCATAGTCCTCCCCACCCATTCATTGTCAGTGTTTCAGGGTCTTTGGGGATTCCCTGAACCCTTCAATTAATCTTCGATATTAGGATGATGGTACACCTCCAACCCCTTTGTATTTTCTAAACCTGAGAGGTTAAAATCTTATTTTAACTGCATCAAAGAAAAGTCAGATCTCCAGGTTGGCTGCGTTGTCTGGCATAGCTGTGCACTGTATATGTCAGATCTGTATGGACAGATATACAAATCCTTTGGTAGGTAGAACATCTCCAATTAGTGCATTTAAATTCTGTATGCAGTAAGTAAAAATATTTTTTTTACCTGATCATACCTTCTGAACACCAACATGCGATTGGCTGCTATAAATAAATTCACAGCATTGCTCTTTGAACTGCACATGACTTCCAGAGTACATCCTTTTATCCGTGTATCTGTTTAGTTTACTTTACTTTAGTTCTTGTGCCTTCTGACTCAGGCAAGGCCCAAAGAGACAACACTCTTATGTAAACATCTATTTCAGGCAGAAGCCCAGAAGGCAAAAAGCACTCTGAAAAGGTGCTTAACCACTTAAGCCCCGGACCATTTTGCTGGTCGTGCGACGTGGCTCCCAAACAAAATTTATGATTTTTTTTCCCTACAAATAGAGCTTTCTTTTGGTGGTATTTGATCACCTCTGCGGTTTTTATTTTTTGCGCTATAAACAAAAATAGAGCGACAATTTTGAAAAAAAATCAATATGTTTTACTTTTTGCTATAATAATTATCTCCAAAAAATATATATAAAAACATTGGGCCAAATCCACAGCCAGCGGCGCAAAATAAGTTTTTTAAAACTTATGTCATTTAAGTTACGGCGCCCTAAGTTGGTGTCGTAAGTGCCGTATCCACAGCGCATTTGCGCACAAAATTGCGCCAGCCGTAACCTAAATTCGGAGGCGTAAGGCGGGGTTATGGCAAGTGGGAAGGAAGTGGGCGTGCTTCATTGTAATGAGCCGTGACCCCATGCAAATGAAGGTCCGGCCGTACTGCGCATGCGCGCACGAATCTGCTGCTCACTGCGCATGTGCAGAACTTTGCTGGGCGCAATCAGTGAGATAGGTAAAAGGCCAAGTGTACTTAGTTTGAGGATCGCCCTGTGCTTAACTAGCCCCAGTCAAACACACTTCACTTGCAAAAGTATTTCCCTGTGTTCCCTTCCATGAGCAATTTGCTTCTGCTCTTAGTTTGTCAGTGTTTGTTGGTAAGTTGTGTGTGATAGAGAAGTGTTGGAGGAGTAGTAGATAGTAGTTGTTGTTTGTTTGTGATAAGTGTATTTTTTGTTTGATTGTTTCTGCTAAGTTTATATTTTTTTTTTTCTGCTTGGATTTTGTGTTTGGTTTTTGTGTGTTTGTATTTGACTTTGTAGTAGCTGTCTGCTTGTGTGTGTATTTTTGTGTATTTGTTTGGTGTGTATTTTTGTGTGTTTGTCCTGTTTGTTTTCTTGTTGCTGTGTGGTGTTTGTGATGGCTCCCAAACGCAGGAAGCTGAATTTTTCCCATGTTGAAAAGCAAATCCTTGCCAGGTATATCATCCAATATGGAAGATATTTACATGGGCCTGATAGCCGGAACACCTCCCCGTCCCAAAGGAAGAGGATCTATGCCAAAATTACAGATCACATAAATGCGGCGGGGGGAGGGGAGACGAGGACCCCCGCTGGCATTAAGAAAAAGATCAATGATCTGAGGAGCGTGGTCCGCAATAAGGTGGCCAAGCTCACTGCGCATAGGAGGGGCACTGGAGGAGGGGGACCATGCCCCATCCGGCTGACTGAGGAAGAATGGGCAGTGGCCCAGTGTTTCGAGCCAGAGCAGGTGGTGGGCCTGCCTGGTTATCAGTCTGATGTTCCTGTGAGGCCAGGTAAGGTTTTTTTTTTTCTATTTGGTGATTAGCATGTGTGGGTGGGGGAAGGGAACATGTGCCAAGTGTGTGGATCCTCAAACCTGTGATTGTTTGGTGTCTTCCACAGATGACCAGGAGATTGCTGGGCCATCAGGCCAGGCTGCTGCACCACCCCAAAGACAGGAGGCTGCTGATGAGTCCCCAGGGGAGGGGAGTGGCCAAACCTCCCCTCATGAGGAGGCTGAGGGGGAGGAGGATGAGGGGGAGGAGGATGAGGGGGAGGAGGAAGAAGATCTCCAGATTGGCCGGGAAATCATTATTGCCACTGATCTCATGACATTTGACGATACCCTTGAGGCTAGCCTTGAGGCTCCCCTTGAGGCTCCCCCAGAGGCTGGCACCAGTCAGGCCACCATCAGGGGTAGCCCCTCCCACTCCTCCCACAACATGCCGCAACCCACAAGGGTCACTCTATCCCCTCCTCCCTGGCCACAAGCCTCAGGGGCAGGCAGGATGGCGACCCAGGAGACCAGGGGGGGGTCTGAGCATATGCCGGCCAGTCTGCTGAGGGACAATGCCCAGCAGACCTGCAGTCTGGGTGACATCAAAAAAACTATGGCCAAGATGGAGCACAGCCTGGATGTAATGAGGGAGTCACTTAGTGATGTGGCCACCAATTCATTGGGTGTCATCACCTGTTTGTGGTCCCTGCATACCGCCACAACAGGCGTGGCCCAGAAGGTGACTGCCCTCACCCGGGCTGTGCAGGACAACACCCGGGCTGTGCAGGACAACACCCAGGCTGGCCAGGCCAATAGGGCTGCCATCACTGTCTGCCTGAACAGGATAGCAGTGGCCTTGGAGGGCAGGCCAGCCGGAGGTCAGACACCAGGGGAGGCTCCTTCCTCCCCTGCTCCCCCCCCATGAAGATACTCCCTCCCCTGCTCCCCCCCCCCCATGAAGATACTCCCTCCCCTGCTCCCCCCCCATGAAGATACTCCCTCCCCTGCTCCCCCCCGTGAAGATCCTCCAGGTGCCCGTGGCCGTGGCCGTGCCCCTGCCCGTGGGCAGCCCAGACGGAGCACTCGCCGCCGGACTTAAATAGCAGGGGTACTTTTTTTTTTTTTGGTTTTATAATTTTGTTTATTATACTGTACTTATGATTTGGTTTATGTGTGTGAATGATGTGTGAATGTGGGGGGGTGGCATTCCTGACAAAATAAGGGTGTCACCCTCAGTTTTGGTGGAGAAGGGATCCCCAGGACCAGGGAGAAGTGATCCTAGGTTCCTGAATGGTGTATGAATGCACAGTGACATAATTGGAGCCGTGGCGTGGCGTTACTGCTCCCAAGTACCAAAGGGGGGGGTACTTGGATCTAATCCAATTCGATGTGCATGTGATGTGTCTGTGCTAGGGACCACAGTGGTGTGCATTCATGCATTCTCATTGTGACATAATTCATGTGCGTTTCCAGAGACAAAAACATTCTCAATGTGTCATTATTCATGTTTGTTTACTGTGAAAACAAATATTATCATTGTGACATTATTCATGTGTGTTTACTGTGAAAACAAATATTAGCATTGTGACACTATTCATGTGCGTTTACTGTGAAAAGATGCCTTCTGCGAGGCGTCTCCTGGCTACTGTGCCCTCAGTAGACCGGGTAGAGTGGGCTAGGGGGGGATTGCCTGGGTGGGGGGTCAGGTCAGCACGTAAGTTAATCTCCAGTCCCCTTCTCATGGCAAAGTTGTGAAGAATACAACAAGCCCCGATTATTTGGCACACAAAGTCTGGGGAATACAACAGTGTACCCCCAGACTTATCCAGGCATCTGAAGCGGGACTTCAGCAGCCCAAATGTGCGTTCCACCACTGCCCGGGTGCGAATATGAGCCTCGTTGTAGCGTTGCTCTCCTGGGGTTTGGGGGTTCCTGAAGGGTGTCATCATGTGAGGTCCCAGGGCATATCCAGAGTCACCTGGAAGGGAAAAGACAGGAGGATATTAGTCATGCATGTGCCCCTTGTGATGTCTGCATCATGGGGGGGGACAGTCATACCTGACACCCATGTCACTCACCAACCAGCCAGCTGTCTCCATACAGGTTCAGCTCTAACTCACGAGATATGTTGGTCTGCCGGAATATATAGCTGTCATGGCACGAACCCGGAAATTTGGCACAGACATGCCAGATGAGGCCATGGGCATCTACGATTACCTGGACATTTATGGAATGCCAGTTTTTGCGATTCCTGAACAGGTGCTCTGTATCATGGGGGGGGCTGTAGTGCCACATGGGTACAGTCAATGGCCCCGATGGTCCGTGGGAATCGGGCAATCTGATAGAAGTCCGCCATGATCTTCATTCGCTGGTCCTCCTGGGTGGGCTTTTCAAATTGACTGCCCATGCGTCTCAGTATTGCAGGGACAACCTGGTGCACACACCTGCTCATCGAGGACTGTACCATCCCAGCCAGACCTCCACATGTTCTTTGGAAAGACCCAGTGGCAAGAAAATGCAGGGTTGCCATTACTTTGATGTGAGGTGGCAGGGCATGGGATCGTTGGGTTGGGGTGTTGAGATCATCCTGCAGGATCCTGGTTAATTCCAGGATGGCTTCCTGGTTAAATCGGAAGTTGCCAAAGACCTCAGAAGCAGTCATGCCAAAGAGATCTTGGCGTAGGCGGTATAACCTCTCCTGTGCCCTCCTCCTCCTCCTCTGTGCCCTCCTCCTTCTCTGCGCCTGTAAAGTTGCGAGTGCCGTTATAATCATGGATGGGCCGGGCATTTTGGCAGTCAGATTGAAGTCCAACAAAGATGTGTTGTCAGCTCTTCCTCAATGGTGTTGCTTCAGCAGACCTTTACAGGGCCGGTGTAAAATTAGGGCTGCTTTTATAAAGTCTAATTTTGCTCCAGGAAACTAACAGGTGCGCACAGGGCGTAATCTACGGCGCACAGGGCGTAATCTACGGCGCACACACTTAATTTTGAGGATCGCCCTATCTCCCTCATTTGCATCTTTGCCTATCAAATAAAGCGGCGTGACTAGCGTAATTTGCGTAAGAGGATGCGCCGGAGTAATTATTTTAGGTAGGACGGAAAAAACGGATTTTTCGTTTTGAGGATCGGGCGCAAAGATACGCGCGGAGTAAAATTAGAAATCTCGAGTTAAGTCGGCGCATCTGCTTTGTGGATTTGGCCCATTGTGTGTGCCTATACGTATTCTTCTACATATTTTTGGTAAAAAAAAATAGCAATAAGCATATATTGATTGGTTCGCGCAAAAGTTATAGCGTCTACAATATAGGGGATAGAATTATGGCATTTTTATTATTATTTTTTACTAGTGGTGGCGGCGATCTGAGATTTTTTTCAGACACTTTTGACACATTTTTGGGACCATTGTCATTTGTACAGCGATCAGTGCTGTACAAATGACTGGATTGTAGTCAATAACAAAAAATTCCCTTACTTTGAAAAAGGAACCCCATGATATGCATTTCCGCCTAAATAGTAATTGCCGTGTTTTCTTAATTTGAATTTGATTTATTTTAGGAGCATATTCAATCACAATCGAGGCTTACAAAATTAGTTATGCAACAAACTGGAACATTCATAATGATTTTGAACGTACTGAAGTGTAATTTGGTTAGCTACATAAATATTATTTAAGTATACTTGCTGTCACAGTGAGGAAATGTTATGTTCTGACTCAATGGTAAAACAGAAGCAAATAATACATATGCTTCTCCAGTCCCTTGTTCCCAATTATCTTCTTACAAGAGAAAACAAGCTTTTTTTTTCTGGTGAATCAATGTGTGGGTTTGTGTTTTCAAATAATTTTAACCTAATTGATGGTAGAGACAAGACCTATAGTTTCAACTAGGTGCCTGTGCTTTAATACAGGGATCGCCAAACTTTTTAGTACAGTATCAAAGGAAAACTGGCCCAAAATAGTAAAAAAAAAAATGTTTTTATAGTTTAGCTCTTTCTATTACCATAAATTACCACCAAAGAACTACCCAAAATAAATTCTCCTGCTTCTGACAATCGCAGCGATACCACGTATGTTAGTTGTTGTTTTTACCCGTAGTTGGGCCCAAAAGGAGTAATGCGCTTTTTGCTTTTTTTTTTTATCCTACCTAAGACACACTGACACTCATTAATGACACTTATACCTATTTAACAAATTTAAAAAGAAAAACCTTCCCAAAACATACCGACCCTAACTTTTAACCCTGACCTTTTGCCCCAACCTTTGACCACTAACCCCAACACTGACCTTAGATCAAACCTTAATCTACCTATTTTTTTCTTTATTTTTTTAAGATTTTTTTTACATAGTTTTGTTTGTTTCTTTATCCCTTTCTAGTACAGAAAGATACAATGTTTATTTCTCTCCATTTAGAAGAGAAATAAAACACATGGATGGGCTGAACCGTGACTGACCACTGTGATAGCCAATTAGAGGCTATCACAGCGATCACATGACCAGGAGTCCCAGGTCATTAGTACAAGACCCAGGGCTCTTGGTGAGAGCCCAGTCTCTGTGCCATGCTGTACAGCACAAAGACAGGTATGCATATACAGTATGTTGCCTTACAGATAAAGATCCATTTCCGTGAGGCCGCATTTATGCATACTGTCAGCAGGAAAGGGGTTAAGTCACACCAGAGTCTGATCAAGACAACTGCCCCAACTACTGCCACTACAATTAGAAATTGTCACCTTTCGTGGAGGCATGGTACAGGCAGTGACGTATCTAGGGTATGGCAGCCATGGCAAGTGCCATGGGCACCATATGAAGAGGGCGCTGTTGAGTGGCTGGGCAGCAAGGCACTTACCAGGGTCTAAGGGGCTCTTTATTCTTCCTCCCGAGCATAGGCAGGATCTCCTTTTCAGCACCTTTGCTGATGGACAATGGCAGCGCTATCCCTGGTGCGTTCAGCCACAGCCCTCCCCTGTTCTCCCAGGCTCTCCCATTCCATCTGGTCGGATTGGCAGCGCACAAAGAAGAAGGAGGAACATCAGTTTCTCCCTCTCCCCTGTGAAAACTGAGGCCTTAAATGATGAAGATTTCATCACTTCCAGTATTGGTTCTGCATTTACATAGCCTTGGAGGGCAGAGGAGGGATCAGGGGTCTAATAAATCCCAGATTTCTCCATAAAGAGGATATGTCACTACCCAAGGTATCACAAGGGATGATAAATATCACTAGTTTTGTTAGCTGTTTTTTTTGTTAAGGTTATCTGAAAGATGGGTTTCAAATGTTTCGACAGGGGCGCAGTTTCAGTGCTTGCCATAGGCGCTATTTTCACTAGATACGCCTCTGGGTACAGGCATGACATTTTGAATTTTTGTTACCAACGTGCAAATTGTTTGTAGAAGTGCTATGTTTAGTATTACTCCCCCATTCCGTCTACACAATTTGGCATCCATCAGACCTCATTATCAACATTAGGAGTAGACTTTATTTCACAGAGCCATTTGATTTTATGAATATTGAAGGGCTTTTTTTCCTTGTTTCCCTTGTTCTAGCAAGCTTTTTAATGCTATGCCACCACATCATTCTGCTTACAAAACGTAAGCATTTCCAGATTAGAGAAAACTTGTAAGGAATGAAAGGACAAATGGCCCAAAACATAAGAAAAATAACTTAAATCTACCAAATGATCAAGTGAGAGCAAAAAAAAAAAAAAATCATATTGTCCAGGCATATACTAAATGATGTAGAAAGATCTGTTTTAGCCAAAAAGCATTCAATTTGCTCCAAATGCTTTCTCTAACCAATAAACACATTTTCTATACTTAACCTGGTTTATAATTAGCATTGTGTTACAAAGACATTTCGGTATGAGAGAAGCTAAACCTATTGATATTGAGGTAGTTCCTTTTCAGGTTGATAATTTTAGGCATTGAAAATTCCTGAGGATTTGTGGGATGATGAAGGCATATGGGTGCCTATGGAGAAATAAACATAATTTAGACACCATTCAATATTAAGTCAACATTCTATTCTCAACATTACAAAGCTCAACATGTTTCAACCCTTTACCGATTGATCTATTCAGATTTTGTAAAATTATGTCAAACAAATAAAATGAGCTCAAGGCATAATCTGACTAGTGGAGAAAGACCATTAGTCAAAAGACTCACTGAGAATCAAGGTTTTATGATCCTGCAAGCGGACAAAGGTAGAGTCACTATAAAAAAGAGAGAATTTATTAAAGCAAGGTCTATAGACTGCTATCCAGTAATTAACAATATAACAAATGATCTAATGAGCCTATAGTGTAATATAAGGGATAGCTAAGAATCATCCTACATAGAGCTCCACATAGGTGAATTCTTAGAAGACCAGTTTACGGGTCGCTGTTTAATAAAATGTTGTAATTTACCAAAGTTACATAAAAATCCAATTAAACCTCTGTAAAGGCTCATTACAGTCTAAATCGAAATTTTGATCTGATTTAGCCAGTTGTATGGATTACTTCACCCATACCTTTGTTGTAGAGATCCCATTTTATGTATGAGGCTCAGAGCATTTGCTGGAGATACTGTCCAAATACAAATAGAAGTGAGTGGGCTAGATTCAGATAGCCCGCCGTAACTTTGTGCGGGCGTAGCGTATCTCAGATACGCTACGCCGCCGTAACTTAGTGAGGCAGGTTCTGTATTCACCAAGAATCCAAAATCTGCCGGCGTAAGCGCGCCTAATTAAAATTGTGAAGAGGTGGGCGTGTTTTAAGTAAATAAAACATAACCCCACGTAAATTAAGTTTTTGACTAACGGCACATGCGCCGTCCGTGAACGTAACCCAGTTCGCATGCTCCAAATTAACCTGCAAAAAGCCAATGCTTTCGACGTGAATGTAAATTACGCACAGCACGATTTACGCAAACGACGTAATCGACGGAAAATTCGACGCTGGCCCGACGTCCATACTTAACATGGGATACGCCTCATATAGCAGGGGTAACTTTACGCCGGAAAAAGCCTAACGTAAACGATGTAAAAAAATGCGCCGGGCGGACGTACGTTTCTGAATCGGCGTATCTACCTAATTTGCATATTCCTAGCGTAAATCGATGGAAGCGCCACCTAGCGGCCAGCGTAAATATGCAACTAAGATACGACGGCGTAAGAGACTTACGCCAGTCGGATCTTAGCCAAATTCCGGTGTATCTTGTTTTCTGAATACAGAAAAAAGATACGCCGGAGCATCCTAGAAATTACGCGGTGTATCAATAGATACGCCAGCGTAACTTCTTTCTGAATCTACCCCAGTATCTCTAGATGTATCCTCATTGTAGACATCCATTAAACATTGCTTTGGCCTACATGCTGTCCAATACTTCTCAAGTCTGGCTCCCTCAATTCAATTCAAATCAACTGATATGTATTTTTGAGGGTATTGAATTTTTTCTTAACCCATAATTATTTTTAATTTCTGAAAGCATGTTATACCCAAAAGAAGGGTACAGCTATACAAGCTAGATGTGCCCTAAGCAATCCCAACGTATTTGTGTGTTATTAAGTGAAATTTCACATGTGGACCTATAACTGTTTTGGGAACCAGGTTTTTTACGCTAGATACATTCAATACAAACTATAATGACTGTGCCCCTTTGATCACCAAGGTATTAGAAAACAAAGGAGGATCCTTCAAGAAGACCCAGTTTTCAAAAAATACCTTACCAGACAAACCAATAGTGATTTTCAGAAAACTAATGCCGCGTACAAACGATCGGTTCGTCTGATGAAAATGGTCTGATGGACCGTTTTCATCAGACGAACCGATCGTGTTTGGGCCCCATCAATTTTTTTCCCATAGGTGAAAAAACTTAGAACCTGTTTTAAAATTATCTGATGGTTAAAAAAACGATAGAAAAAA
This sequence comes from Rana temporaria, assembly GCF_905171775.1. Lineage (NCBI taxonomy): Eukaryota > Metazoa > Chordata > Amphibia > Anura > Ranidae > Rana > Rana temporaria. Next base: position 199,603,158 of record NC_053491.1, on the reverse strand, counting down.
AAACGATCGTCTGTGGGGAAATCCATCGGTTAAAAATCAACACATGCTCAGAATCAAGTCGACGCATGCTCGGAAGGAAGCATTGAACTTCATTTTTCTCAGCGCGTTGTTGTGTTTTACGTCACCGCGTTCTGGCACGATCATTTTTTTAACTGATGGTGTGTAGGCAAGACTGATGAAAGTCAGCTTCATCGGATATCTGATGAAAAAATCCATCAGACCGTTTTCATCGGATGAACCGATCGTGTGTACAGGGCATTAGAGATTAAAAAATGTATGCACCAAGTAAGATAAGACCACAGAAATGTGTAGCTAGAAGGAATAAAGATATTGTTCACCAGATGGGTAGTTGTAAGTGAAGGGTCCCCAGTTGTGGTGCCTGTGCATTTGTGTGGCACTGAAGGAAAAAGGTATGGCAAGGTGTTTAAGTTAAAACAATTCATTCAAGTATACCTTGAAGCAAAACCTTTTTACAGTTTTGAAAATGTTTAGCTTTGGAAAGATTGGACAGGGATTAGAACACCTATTAGGTTCTATTGCTGCCTCTTTAGAGATATTTACCCTCTCAGTTTTTTCTGTTTACTGTTATCTTCGAAAGTGAAAGAAAAAGACAATCCTAAATTTTGGGTCGACATCAGAACAGTAATAGAGTGCTGGGGTCACCAGAGTGTACAAAGATCACAGAGTCACTGGAGACACAGGGGTCACAGGAGTGCACAAAATGGCAGTGAAGGCACAGGAGTGCATTGGAGTCTCTGAAAGCACAGGAGTGCAAGGATCATTGGCGGAACAGGAGTGTAGGGATGTCTTGAGGAACGGCAGTCAAACAGGTTCACTTAAAATATTGCATAGTTTTTGAGTGACATTTATTGCATTCTACATGAACATGACAATCATGCAAAAGGAATTAGTGCCCCCATATTGGCACTATACAAACCACCCTCCCATTTTTTTTTATGTTTTAAGTTTTTTAACTGACCTAACACTAACCTAACCTCAGACCTAATCCCTCTCTGATCAGTCTCTACTCTACTATACAGTGCCTGTCTCATATTGGCACTATACCCATATTTGTGGAGAGTTTTTTTTGTGCTGTTTTTGTATTTGTTCTTTGTTTGAGTATAACTAACCTAATCCCTCTCTGGCCAGTCCTTACTCTACTCTACTGTGCCTGTGCCATATTGGCACTCATACCCCTCCCCACACCTCCTTTTTTCTTTATTTTATTAGAGTATAACTAACTAACCACCTAACTTGTATTTTGTTTTTTTGTTTTTAACAACTGTGCCTGAGTATAACTAACTAACTAACTAACTAACATTAAGACTGAACAACAAGCTCATCCCTCATCCTATAATAATGCTGTAAGACCCCATAACCACCCCCTACTATGCCATACAACATCCATATATACATCTAATACAATTACAGAATGTTATCTCTAGGTCCCATAACTCCTTGATTACATTTTCTCAAGTTTTCGTACCACATCCAATTTCTGCTAACACTTCCATGTTATTCTCTGACCTCCTCTAACAAGCCATGGCATTCGCTTCAAAAATTTGAATGTTAATGTGTGTGTTTTTTTTACTTTTATTCATGTTCTATTTTTAATTTATTTTGTTTGTGGTCAGATCAAGTCAAGAGGAACTTGAGTCAATGACAAGTGTGGCAAAAAAATGTTTTTGCAATAGTAGTCCAATACTAGCTGGTGATGGATAGCAGCAGCTTACTCTAATGCAGCGTACACACGATCGGTTCGTCTGATGAAAACGGTCTGATGAAACTTTTTCATCAGACGAACCGATCGTGTGTGGGCCCCATCGTTTTTTTTATCCATTGGTGAAAAAACTAGGAACTTGTTTTAAAATTATCTGATGGTTAAAGAACACGTCCATCGGTTAAAAACCCATGCATGCTCAGAATCAAGTCGACGCATGCTCGGAAGCATTGAACTTCATTTTTCTCAGCACGTTGTTGTGTTTTACGTCACCGCGTTTTGACACGATAGTTTTTTTAACTAATGGTGTGTAGGCAAGACTGATGAAAGTCAGCTTCATCGGATATCTGATGAAAAAATCCATCAGACCGTTTTCATCGGATGAACCGATCGTGTGTACAGGGCATTAGCGTTATCTGGTATTTCAAACATGCAGGGAAAGCAAGACTTCCTGTGTGCTGGACATCTGATAATTACTGATGACAATTGTCACAGTAAGGCTATATGCAGTCTGTGTGTCCTTGCATTTGTATTTTCTGGTGGGCAGCTAAATACACATTTAAAACATGCACATTTTACCCTTCCAGCCATCCATATTTCATGATTCAGACAAAGCGCTAGACAGCTTGACAAGGTTGTCCTGAATTACCTGTGTCAGCTTTGTAGTTTATTGCTGCCCACAGTGCCGATCCTGACCTCCCTGGGGCCCTAAGCAAAATTACATGTCACATTAATGTTGAGAAGCAGGGGGGTGGGTTGCTGACATGTCACATTAAAGATTAACGTTGAGAAGCGGGGGGAGGGGGTGTTCTGCTGTCGGAACTGACATCTTGCATTAAAGTGACAAGCGGGGGTTGCTGACTTCTTACCTCTTCTCCCATGCAGCCAGCGAGTTGAGAAGCGGGGTGGGGGGCCGGAAATTACTTCTCACCAGGCGGGGCCTCTAGTAATTTGGGGGGCCCTCCGCAGCTTTGCGGGGCCCTAAGAGGCTTGCATAGTGAGCCTATAGGGCGGATCGGCCCTGGTTGCCCATCTCAATCTCCAGTATCTCCACTCCAACTTCCATCTGCTCAATGGACTATAGATCAACATCACCTCTGTCCATGAAATTTAAACTTGGTACAGTATGAAGTTTTACTGTTGATCAAGAAAATGGAAGAGTGATCTTCCTGGCTGGTAAATATGACAGGTATGTTTTTTCCCCAGAATTACACCGGTGCCAACTCAATACAACAGTAGGTAACTATTTAATGAATCTTCTATTATCACCAATAAACATGAAAAATTGCTTTTACTTTAACACTCATTTTATCCATAGAAGAAAGAATATCACCTAAATTTGAATCATTAATGTTTGGAAAATAAATATTCTTGATGTAAATGTAACTCTGGGTTATGTATGGATGAGATGCAACCTTTCATTTACTTGTACTGTGTAAAAACAATTGATCATGTGACATGTCATTTAATTGTAAACACTGTAATCTGTTTTATGTGATATATTAATTTACCAAGTGTATTCAAATGATATGCTCTCAGAGAAATTTGTTTTTCTTTCTGCAAAGAATAGAAAATTACTCGTTAATAATACGCGCAATTCCAAATATTCATGTAGAGGCTGACAATCACAAATTGCTTCTATTTAAAATATTCTGAGGGACATTTTTCTATGAAACCCAGCAAGACATAAAAAGAGGAGCAGAACTGTATATAACAAGAGACAGGCATACAGACCAGAGAAGCTCATGATACTACTATTCACATTTAACAATCTTCACTCTGCCCTTGTTGAGGGTCATTCCAACCCAGGGGCGGACTGACCATTGAGGCACTCGGGCACTGCCCGAGGGCCCCATGCCACTAGGGGGCCCCATCAGGGTTGCCAGGCTCAGTAAAACCAGGGACAGTATATAAAAATCTGTGGGTTTTTTTACATCTGTCCCTGATATGTCCAAAATCGACATGCTTTTGATGTGATAATCCTGAGATTTTAGCTGCCCCACCTCTGCACTGCCTCCTGGCTTGGTGGCCATCTGTAAGCCTGGGGGCCCCATAATCTTCTATTGCCCGGGGGCCCCATGAGTTGTCAGTCCGCCCCTGTTCCAACCTTTACTTAGTCAACTGATGCTGACAAGGCCTTTGACAGGGTCAGCTGGGTGAGTCCGTGTGAACGGACCTCTTTCTGAACAATTCCAAGTCAAAATTGGGACATGACAGGGATGCCCCCTTTCTACCATTTATTTCATTTTGACCCTTAAACCCTTTCCAAGAGTCATCAGTGGAATTTTTGTGAGCAAGGACTACCATAAAGTCCCTACTCTTTTTCATTAGCAACCCCAAGATTTCTACCCCTAACTCCATTGCTAAATTTTCACTAAATGGGGAATTGTGCAATTTCTGCATTAACTAACAAAGGTCGGAAACCAAGAACCTCACTCTGGCAACAGATACATTGCGCAGTCCTAATCCAACTTCACTTTTAAATGGACATTCTCTTTCATTTATTACCAGGGCATTTGGCTGCCAAAAAATCTGTCAAAACTATTTGTGGGGAACATTGACTCCTACCAAAGGCATAAAAAACAAAATAGCAACTTGGGCAAAGAAGAGCTTCTCATAGATGGCGAGGGGTAAAATAAATAAACAAAACATTCTACCCCAATTTTTTTACCTACTCCAGACTATTTTGTAATACCTACTCAAAATTAGTAGGCAGCTCAAGAAAGTCAAAGAAAAGTCTGAATCCTTATCTAACTGCTTCCTCTGGGTCAATGGGATACCGTATTTTCTGGCGTATAAGACAACCTTTTACACTCGAATTACACAGCCAAAAACCAGGGGTCGTCTTATACGGCGGGTGAAGTAGCTGCCCGTTGGATATCAGCCCGCCGGGTGCTCTGTAAAGCTGTATGTATTCAGTATATGCGCCGCCCAGCCAATCCCGGTGGGCGATGCACTCTGTTGATGACTACAGAGCCTGCTAAGCCTGCTCAGATTTAAGTAACAACCTCTGCCAATCCAAGCAGGCTACATATATGTAGCCTGCTTGGATTGGCAGAGGTTGCTACTCCAATCCGAGCAGGCTTAGCAGGCTCCGTAGTCATCAACAGAGTGCATTGCCTGCCAGGATTGGCTGAGCGGCGCATATACTGAATACATACAGCTTTACAGAGCACCTGGCGGGCTGATATCCAACGGGCAGCCTCTTAGTTTCTAAATATCAGGTAAGGGGGTCATCTTATACGTTGACTAAATCACAAAACCAACGTTTTGAACTGCAAATTAGGGGGTCGTCTTATATGCCCAGCCACCTTATATGCCGGCAAATACGATAATGATTTACTAACGTCAATTGGGCTGTTCACTTTGCAAGAGAAGTTGAACTTTGAAAGGGAATTTTCTCCAGAGATTAGTAAATGTGGTGAAATGTCACTTTGCAAACAATACACAATCACATGCAAAGAAAAAACTGAAAGATACAACTCTCCTTGCAAAGTGAACAGACTATTTGCCTTTAGTAAATTAACCTCAAAGTATTAAAGCATGAGGGTTAGAATCATAGCTAGCAGCTAACATTTAGAAAGAGAGGTCACCAATGACAGGTCAATAGCTGTGTTTAGCCAATGACAGATTAACACCTGCAATGAGATTTTTCACCTGGTGAAATTGAGTGTTGAAGGGTATAATTGCTGATGATAATAACACCTCAAAACCTTTCCTCATTGAGTAATTGCATGTGATACATTTTCTAGAAAGGTCACATTTTAGCAAGTGAGAGTAGCTTGATCTATAGATTTGCAACCAGTGTTGATTTTGACAGCAAATTTCGATTTAGTTTTAGTCTTAGGACTAAAATGGCAGTTTAGTTTTAGTCCCATTTTAGTCTTTTGCAATTGCTTTAGTTTTAGTGGTATTTAGTCGACTAAATCTCCAGGACATTTTAGTCAACTAAAACTCATTTAAGTCATCTAAAATCTAATGGGTGGAGTTAAATTATAATGCAGTATTTAACCACGTAAGACCCGGACCAAAATGCAGGTAAAGGACAAGGCCCCTTTTTGCGATTCGGCACTGCATCGCTTTAACTGACAATTGCGCGGTCGTGCAACGTGGCTCCTATTTCTTTTAGTGGTATTTGATCACCTCTGCGGTTTTTATTTTTTGCGCTATAAACAAAAATAGAGCGACAATTTTGAAAAAAATGCAACATTTTTTACTTTTTGCTATAATAAATATCCCTCAAAAATATCTAAAAAAAACATTTTTTTTCCTCCAGTTTTGTCCGATACGTATTCTTCTACCTATTTTTGGTAAAAAAAATCGCAATAAGCGTTTATCGATTGGTTTGCGGAAAATGTATAGAGTTTACAAAATAGGGGATAGTATTATTGCATTTTTATAAAAAAAAATGTTTTACTACTAATGGCGGCGATCAGTGATTTATTTCGTGACTGCGACATTTTGGCGTACACATCGGACAATTTTGACACATTATTGGGACCATTGTAATTTTCACAGCAAAAAATGCTATAAAAATGCATTGTTTACTGTGAAAATGCCAATTGCAGTTTGGGAGTTAACCACTAAGGGGTGCTGAAGGGGTTAAGTGTGACCTCATATGTGTTTCTAACTGTAGGGGGCGGGCTGGACGTGTGACGTCATTGATCGCCTTTCCCTATGTAACAGGATGACCCTTGACACCTAGAGACGTTGTGAGGATGGGGGATACTCCTGTGTCTGCGTCACTGATAACTCTTGGGTCTGAGTCCACCCTGTGCCCTTTGGGCATGGGGTGGCAAGTGAATCATAATTCATGTATTACATGAGCTGGGACATTAATAATAGTTCATATTGCAGGATCTTGAGAGATTGCAAGTTGTTGGTAATTGTGACCCAACCAGTCAATAGTGACTCATCTCTCTGGATAGCCTAGTGACATGTTAAATAAGGCTGGCTCTTGAAAGGCCTTTAATTGTGTGATAACACTGTCTAAAGCCTATTGATGCTCAGAGGTGTGAATAGGTGTCAAGCTGTATGCGGAGACGGAACGTCTGCCTAGGGAACTCAGTGTGTGATGGTGTTTTGTTTGTTATGCTGTTAATGAAGGAATGTGCAGTGATGAGATCATGATAATTATAGGCCGGCGCCGTCTAGAATGTTTAGTAATTAGCCTTGGTGTGTGATTAGGGGGGGTGGAGATCTCATTGTCCCTTTGAATACTGTCACATGATTGTAACTGCATAAAAAGCTGAGAAGAAACCATTACAGTGTCATTACATTTTGAACAAGTACAGAGCTGCGTGTCTCGTCTTGATTCTGGGCAAATGGGATGTCTGATGTCTGTTGGACGGTTGGAGTGTCAGATGAGCTGTCTTGGATGTGATGGAAGGTCGTAAACGGTGGTGACCGTTACACCCTATATCAGGGAAGAGACGATCAATGACAGCGCCACTGTGAAGAACGGGGAAGGTGTGTTTACACACACCTCTCCCCGTTTTTCAGCTCTGGGAACCGATCACAGGACTCTGGCGGCGATTGGGTCTGCGGGTCCCGCGGCCGTGGTCACGAGCTTCGGACCGGGTCGCGGGACCCACGGCTGGGCATTTAAAAATCACGTTCCACTGCGACCAGCATAGAAGTTTTTGGAGCTCTTTGACTTCCTGTCTTCTTCTTCTGGCTGAAGGCAGACAGTGAGCTGAACCAGCACATCAGTTCAGTGATAGTGTGAGCTTGTTCATCATAGTCAAGATCCTGGCTACACAGTCACATATGAGATAGGTAATGAGAACCATTATACCAAATTGGGGGCACAAGCAATCTAGCATTTTAGCAGTAGTGGAACTACTAGGGTCACGTGTGTCAAGACCCTGGCGTTCCGTCACTGTGGGGGGCACGCCACCCAAAGGTTCTTCTAATTAGAGGCCATGATGGTTGATAATCTCACTGCCATAGTATCTGCACAGTGGACAGCCCACCCAGCCTCTCTGCCCATTGAGTTTGCAGCTTCAGGCAGATGGTGCACGGCTGTCAGAAGGTGAAAACTGGAAAAAAAAGCCAGCTGACCCTGACCTGTAGATTGAAGGGGGAGGACCTGAAGGAGGTCTCTGCTGTGTAAGGAGACCCCATCTCGGGATAGGTGTTACTGGAGATAAATGGAGGGACACTGAGCATGGAGGGGAAACCAAGTGACACTGTAAGTAAGTGAGTGCTACTGATCCCATTCCCCTATATCAGCACTGCCACTAAACCCAATCCCCTCACCACTGCTGCCACTGATCCCATCCCTCCAACAGCACTGCCACTCATGCCATATCCCCCAGCACTGCCACTAATCCCATTCTCCCACCAGCACTGCCACTCATCCCATCAACTCCTCATCGAAGCCACTAATAACCCCCCCAGCACTGCCACTCATCCCATCCCCCCAGCACTGCCACTCATTCTATCAACCTCCCAGCACTGCCACTGATCACACCACCCCCACACCAGCAGTGCCAAAGATCCAGAGGCATAACTACAGGGGTTGCAATTGCCATCCGGCCCCACACTCATGGGGCCGGATGGCTCCTACACCTGGATAGGAGGGGCAGCATAAAGAGGAACCAATGCCCTTCATTTTCCTCCTGCAGCAGCTGAAAGCCCACTTTTCTCCTCTCCCTTCCACTGGCATTCAGGGGCTGCAGGAGGAAAATAAAGGGCATCTGTTCCACGATATGCCACCCTCACCACCCATCCTTTCCAGGGTACTCATCTCTGCTGCCCCTGGGCCCCTGTGTGCTCTTCTGGCTCTACCTTGCCTCCCATAGCTTTCCCCGTCCCCTCCTCTGCCAGCTGCTACAGGGGATGTTTGAGGATGGAGAGCGGGAGGGGCAGAGCCGATCCGCCCTATAGGCTCACTATGCAAGTCACTTAGGGCCTCGCAAAGCTGCGGAGGGCCCCCCAAATTACTAGAAGCCCGCCTGGTGAGAAGTCATTTTCAAACCCCTCACCCCGCTTCTCAACTCGCTGGCTGCATGGGAGAAGAGGTAAGAAGTCAGCACCCCCCGCTTCTCATTTTAATGTAGGATGTCATTTCCAACAGCAGAACACCCCATCCCCTCGCTTCTCAACTTTAATGTGAAATTTAATTTTCGGCAGCCCCCCCCCCCCCACTTCTCAACTTTACAGTAATGTGACATGTCATTTTGCTTAGGGCCCCAGGGAGGTCAGGATCGGCACTGGTGAGGGGGCTGGTAAATATGTCATTTGCTGGCCCCTTCCCTTTCTGCATGGATACAGTGAGTGACTGGTAATAATCACTCCTGTCTATTCATAACTGAAGCATAGTAAACTGTGTTACTATACTTAATTTTCTGAATGAAGGGGAAGCTCTGTACAGAGCTACTCATGTCCATTCATTCAGTGCTGCTGAGGTTGCAGAGATGTCAAGTTGTGTAGACCCTTGATACTTCTTCACCAAAGCCCCACCATCGGGGCTCCTAAAAAAAAAAGAAAAAGATAATTAGAAATAAAATTGTAAAAATCATAAATAATAAAATAAAATGGTAAAAATAATAAAAGATAAAAAATAAAAAAACACTGCTGACCATGTCCACTGCATTTCTGACAAAGTCCACTGCCATACTGACACTGTCCACTGCTTTACTAACTGACACCATTCACAGCCCTACTGACACCAGTGGCAAAACTACTAGGGTTGCAAAGGTCGATGGTAGGAAGGGGACCTGTTGCAGAACATATGAAAGAGTCCTGCTGCTGGACCATAATAAAGGGCCATACAAAGGGAGGCCAGGATCCAGGGGGCCCTCTATGTTTTTTAATTAGGGGTTAAAAAGACCACAAAGTAATAAATGGTCTTTTTAACCCCTAATTAGTTCTCTTTGAATTTCTGTTTTTTAGTATGCAATACTAGCCCCCTGCAATCACATTAAGGTTTGATTGGTGTTTAGGGTGACTTTGCGGTTTGCTACATTTGGCTCTGCTTCCTGTGTGGACCCGGGGTAGGTACAGCATTTTTTTTTGGCACTCGGCTTTTTCACAATGGTTATTTCCACATATTGGATCCACTTTTGCTCATTTATTTCCTGAGAACGTAGCCTTGTTTTGAAACATTCATTTTTTCATATACTCTGAACTTATTACCTGTATGTATCTTTTAATAGATTGTACAAAATACATTGATTGATTCATACCCCTGAGGAAGGCATGAAGGCATCGATCGATGACGTCAGTCCTACAGCCACACCCCCCTACAGTTGTAAACACACACTAGGTGAACCCTAACTCCTACAGCGCCCCCTGTGGTTAACTCCCAAACTGCAACTGTCATTTTCACAATAAACAATGCAATTTAAATGCATTTTTTGCTTGAAAATGACAATGGTCCCAAAAATGTGTCAAAATTGTCCGAAGTGTCCGCCATAATGTCGCAGTCACTAAAAAAAAATCGCTGATCGCGGCCAATAGTAGTAAAAAAAAAATGATAAAAATGCAAAAAAACTATCCCCTATTTTGTAAATGCTATAAATTTTGCCCAAACCAATCGATAAACACTTATTGCGTTTTTTTTTTTACCAAAAATAGGTAGAAGAATACGTATTGGCCTAAACTGAGGGGGAAAAAAATGTTATATATGTTTTTGGGGGATATTTATTATAGCAAAAAGTAAAAAATATTGCATTTTTTTCAAAATTGTCGCTCTATTTTTGTTTATAGCGCCAAAAATAAAAACCGCAGATGTGATCAAATACCACCAAAATAAAGCTCTATTTGTGGGGAAAAAAGGACGCCAATTTTGTTTGGGAGCCACGTCGCACGACCGCGCAATTGTCTGTTAAAGCAACGCAGTGACGAATCGCAAAACCTGGCCTGGGCATTTAGCAACAAAATTGTCCGGGGCTTAACCGGTTAAGGCACCGCTATAATCCCTCTCATTTTTCACAACCCTATACTATTCTCAACATTCTGCAGAGAAAACAAGCAGAAATTTAATTTAATTTCAAAGAAGTGAAACATATACCGCAGTACGTCTTTAATTACAATGCACCTTTGTGTAATTAAAAACCACCATTGTATAATGAAAAAGTACCTGTAATTCAGATACATTACTGGGCACTTTTGGACCTCTTAAAAATAAATTAAGGTTGCTACACTGCCAAAAATTAGATTCCTCAATGCAGTAAAGCTTTTAAGCTGTTTGGGTGAATGAAAGATATTTAAGGGAAGTGAAACTCTAGAGCAAAAAAGAAGGTCAAACTTTGAAAGCTGGCGCTATTGAATACATCAAACTAGTGAACACCATATTTTAACAAAGAAAGGAGAAAGCAGAGAAAGTCAGATTGTGTGTGTGCAGAAGTGTTCATCAAGAAATGAGATGTGGAAGCATTTTTTTTATATTTCAAAATGTCCTGTTTCTCATCAATTAAATAAAATAATTAAATATGGAGCAGGTTTTATTTTTCAGTAATTAGTATATTTACAGATGAATTACCATTTCTCATGGGAATTTCAATATGATTTCCTGTGCAGCAAAACTTACTACATGCAAGCATAATGTAATGTGGTGCAGTTAGTGCCCAATACAGCCAATCACATTCATCAGTTCAGTCAGAACAGTCCATGAATCAAACAATCAAAAAACAAAACATAAAAAAGTAGAATGAAACAAAATTGTCTGTAGAAAAAGAGGAAGAAAAAAACAATTCTCCTCCACCCATGTGAGAAAAAATCTTAAATGGTGTAATCTTGAGTGATGTACATATATTGTATTGATGTTGAATGACCATCCAACAGAAAAAGACCTCCACTGAAAGAGCACACTGATCTGCTTACCAGATCTCGTTGGTCCCTTATTACAGGGGACCCCAGATCGCATGTAGGTAATACAAACAGCTGGACTCAGCGGGATAATGGCAGCCTGAAAAGGGTCATCTCCACCATCCAAATCTCCAACGATGACATCATGATCACATATAAATGGAAAGAGACAAGGGAATGCCTCGATAGTGTAAAACCTTTTAAAAATGTATTATAGCGTATTCATATTTATAAAAAAACTCACACTTTAGCAGTAAAAAAGAAGCCTTGAGTCCGCTGTACCGGCCGGATACAGACAGACAAATCCGTCAGTTGGGAAATTGTTGAGCAGTCCAGGTGGCACTGATGAACAATGATAGGTGGCACTGATAGGTGACATTGATAGGCAGCACTGTTAGGTGGTACTGATGATGAGGCACTGATTAGCAGCACTGATAGGTGGCACTGGTGGACATTGATAGGTGGCACTGGTGGGCACTGGTAGGTGGCACTGGTGAGCACCACTTAGCAGTGCTGATATGCACTGGTAGTTGGCACTAGTATGTAACACTGGTGGGCACTGCTTAGCAGCAGTGGGTCTGGAGTGAGCGGGACCGATGTCCCATTTACTCTAGACAGTAATCGGGGAAAAGGGCTGATTATCGGCTCTGTTTACATCACGCGATCAGCTGTCATTTACTCTATTTATCAGTAGTAGTACCATCATTGTAGATATTGTTGTTATAACATTACTATCACTATTATTAAGTAATTCTTATTATATTATTACTACTACCATTGAGTGAATGTGAGGAATTGAGATTGAATTTAAATCATGGTTATTCTATAAAACCAATGTGATGAACCCAAACTAAACCTATGAGAGGAGTTCACTTGTCAACTGTCTGTTTAATGGACCACCTGTTTCACCACAATAGCAGAAATGGCCTTACTGTTTAAATCAAAATTATGGCTGCAATACAGAAGGTTAAGATTGAATTTTGAGTTATGGATATCTGTCTAGAATCAAGTTATGCGTGACTTAATCCCCCATGGAGCCCTTTGGGAGGAGGGCACACACAGCCTATTTCTAAATACAAATAAATTAATTAATAATTAAGTAAATGGAAAAAAATTGGGTAGTAATTTTAGCTACCATATTTATCTGCCTATAGCGCGCACCGGCGTATAGCGCGCACCCCTAATCTAGAAGGGAAATTCCTGGGAAAAAAATTACTTACAGTTTGTCTATGTCTTGCCCGGCGTCCATCGGCAGCCTTGTCCGGTCCGGCGTCCATCTGCGGCCTCGGTGGTGTCCTCCCCTCTTCTCCCGCGCTGTCTCTGAGCTCTCCCGCGCTGTCTCTGAGCGCCGCCGCCGACATATACCGAGCGCAGTACACTCGGGTACACTCGGCTATGCTCTGCCACGCTCGGCTCCTCTCGCATAAAGGCTAGGAGGCAGCACAGGGCGTGACCGCCAGCGTTGCCGAGCGTGCTCGGTATATGTTGGCGGCGGTGCTCAGAGACAGCGAATCGGCGTATAACGCGCACCCACGATTTTCCCCTGAGTTTAAGGGGGGAAAAAAGTGCGCGTTATACGCCGATAAATACGGTAATTAAGAAAATGAACAAATCACTAAATAGGACTGATCAAACTGGAGGTTGGAGGAGGAGGAGAAGGGGAAGAGAAGGGGGGGGGTCTTTATTTTTTCCCCACTAACGTCTGGAACTTTTCTACTCCCAATGGCCACAGTTTAGCCCTCCTAAAGTCTGAAGGACAGTAAACTGGCCCTATGTTTAGAAAGTTTGGAGACCCCTGATATAGACCTTGATCTGTTCTATTCTAACCTGATGGTTCAGAGAATGTCGAGAGTGATGTCATCACTGTGATTATTTTTTCTAAAAGAGTGTCCAAAGAGTAAAGGGTAAAGAGTTTCCGACTAAACGCAAACATTTTAAGGAGAAAAGTGATCCCAGAAATCTTGCCATTATAAAAAAATTAATAGGGAAGATCAGCACATCATACGTTTGAAAAAAAAGCTTCATGACCAAAGAGTAAAGGCACTTGACTGTAGGGACCCATCTTGATTATATTAAACTATAATAAAAGAAGAAAATTAATTACTTACATCACCAGCTGCCCACCAAATATATATTGCCTATGTTTACTTAATTCTTTTGACACCCATCATGTACACAGTGATAGAGGTGTGCCAAAGGTTATGACTTGGGGGGGAGCATATATGACCCAATGCAAGAAATGCCAAGAATAAGACAGTGACATTAGTCAGCCAATCTCTACGATTAGATTACAATGAATTCATGGCAGATCTGTGTCTCCCAGACATTGCTGTGCTCTGCAATGTCCCTTCTCTCCTTACTTCCAAGTGCATTCTTGTTTCCAATCCATTTTCTTTCTATCAGACTGAAAAAATGAGTTATAACAACAAGCTCCATCGATGCTGTATTTTTAAGCTGATGACACACAGACAGTACCATGAAAATTGGCAGATAATATAATGCCGAGGATGGTGAGCAGATGGTTTGGCATACATTTTGGAAGTATGAAAATACTAAGGCGCATAGTAACTGGGCCATGATGTAGGAGTGCAAAAACCACCAACACTTCCAGGGTAAAAATATATAGCAATTAACAATTGTTTTTCAGTGAGTCACGAAAAGACATTTCCATTTGTATAAACAATATCGCTGACGAACCTTCCGAAAAAAAAAAAAGTGAGTATTAAAATGCAATCATTGAAGCCAATTCAGATGACGGATTTAAATAAGTACGCCTGAACTTCTTTTCTGCATGCAGACACTTCAAAGAAAGAGCAACTCTTCCCTGTTCTATTTCTGTGCACAAAGGAATGTTTAAAGGAGAACTCCTCTAAGTACTGTTTACAGTGAGACTAGTTACATAACAAAGCCCTGTGCGATTTCAGAAAAAAAATCCTTTCAAGATGTGCTGTTAAATTGGAAAGGGTGGGCACAAACAAAAACATTTTTATTGTGCCTGGTATTAGAGTGCAGATGCCATTGAAAAGAAAAATGTAAAAGCTCATTTCTAGACAATTTTTTAACTACAGTTTTACAACTGATAATAATGACTGTATTATTAATTATATATTTTTACAAGCACCTTTGGTTTAGCACCTCTTTAGTTTAGAGACTCCCCGTATGATGAATTTTATTATAATTATTTTTTATTATGCTTAACAGGAAGTGATATTTCAGCTTTGTCTACAACATAGATGTAGGCAGATTAAATTACTAAGCACATCTCTCTGAGATCCCAGTCAGTGGCAAAATCTTTAATCCCTCACTTTCGGGAGAAAAAATAGCAACAAAAAAAATATAGCATATAAATATACAGTACTGTGCAAAAGTAATTAAAGGGGTTGTAAAGGTTTTTTTTTTTTTTTTTTCTAAATAGGTTCTTACCTTTTCCTTCAAGTTTCCTTCTAAATGACAAAAAAAAAAACATTTAGTAGGGAAATCAAAGGAAAGGAACTGTGACAGGAAGTCAGGTAAATCTGTGGGTGTTGTCACAGACGGGAGATACATGTCTGCCTTGTTTAGACAATATACCAATTATTATCAGGTGTCGGCTTCAGAAGCAGCCAGAAAGATTTAAGGGCGTTGTAAAACTTCAGCTGTTCAGAATGAGGCAATTAAGGCCTCTATAAGGCTGCTTTCACACTGAGGCGTGCAGCCGCGGTGACGGTATAGCCGCTAGCGGCCGAAAAAGGGTTAATACCGCGGTATTAACCGTGCTTACCCATTGATTTCAATGGGAAGGCATGGTATAAGAGCTGTGAACACACCGCTCCTATACCGCGGTAAAGATGCGGCTAGCAGGACTTTTGGTGCGCTCCTGCTAGCGCACCGCTTCAATGTGAAAGCCTTCGGGCTTTCACATTGAACACTACAGGGCATGATTTTTCATGCGGTATAGCAGCGCTATTTTTAGCACTGTACCGCATGAAAAACACCCCAGTGTGCAAGGGGCCTAAGTAATACTTCTGAAGAGGTGAGGTGCTATTGATTTTTCCGTGTGATAAAAATCAAAAAGACTATTTGTTTTTCTGCTGTATGACCAGCAGTGTCTGCTCAGCAGTAGACTGTGCCAGACTCCATAGATAGGTTCCTGTGTGGTGAAGGTAGACGCCCCAAGTGGCCAGGGTTTTTTTATGTTTGATTTTGTTAATACTGTTTGGATGCTTGCACTTGTTTCCAGCAAGATGGAAGAATAAACCAAATTCTTTGTTTTCAACCGTCTTCGCCTGTTTCTCTGTATCGTTCAGTGTGTAGTGAACCCATCAAGGGGGTCACACACCCCTGCTACCGAGCTAACGCCTTACAGAACCAACAATGCACTAGCTTAAAGGAACCTATTTAGAAAATAAAAAACAAACCTTTACAACCCCTTTAACTGAAACAGAAACAGCTGTGTAGGAGGCTTAAAACTGGGTGAGTAACAGCCAAACTCTGCTACTAAGGTGAGGTTGGGGAAGACAATTTCATGTCACAGGTCATACACCAGGACAAGCCTCAGCACAGCAACAAGACACAAGGTAGCTATACTGCATCAGCAAGGTCTGTCCCAAACAAAGATTTCAAAGCAGACTGGGGTTTCAAGATGTGCTGTTCAAGCTCTTTTGAATAAGCACAAAGAAATGGGCAATGCTGAGAAAAACAGACACAGTGGTCAGCCAAGGAAACTTAAATTGGTTGTAAACCTCAGGCATTAAATATGAACATATCATATCCTTTTAAAATGTGTACTTGTCTCAATTAAGAGTGTTAAGTGTCATTTTAGAGCACTTGGTGTCAGTATGAATCACTACTGACAAAGTTTCGGGACACCAAAGGGAAAAATGTGACATGAAAGGGATCTTCAGCTCATTGACAGCCTCAGCTCTGTTCTTGTTTGCTGTGTGAAGGGGGTGTGTCTCTTCCTTACAATCAGCTCTTAGAGCTCTCCTCACTGAGCTCTGCAGACTGTAAGTTCCACTCTTGGTCCCCTGCTCTTGGAAGCTCATACAACCTTTTTAAATTCTGCACTTTGAAGGGCTGTAGAGGAGAGAGGACTCCAGATAAACAGATACAACCTATGTAAGAGGATTTGTTTCATATCTGTGTATCACCTGAGGGCAGTCACTTCACATACACAAGGATTTGCAACCACTTTAATGCAGCAGATGAACAACACATCATGCTTACTTGCCTTCGACATTGGAAAATGTCCAGCAGTGCCATCAGCAGAATTGGCAGAAACCAGTAGGACCCAGGTACATCCATCTACTGTCCAGAGAAATCTGTCCAGAAGTGGATTTTATGGAAGAATTGCAGCCAAAAAGCCATTCCTCTGACATGACATCAAGGCTAAGTGACTCAACTATGCACAAAAATATAGGAACTGGGGTTCAGATAAATGGCAGCAGGTGGTCTCTACAAAATTTGAAATATTGGGCTGAAGCACAGTACTGTATATTAATTGTGACACAATCCATATTGTATTTGAATGTTATTAAAAATGACTTTTCCTTTTCAAATTGAAGAGCTGTCATTTTCTTTGAAATTCAATGCAAGATGGCTACCTGTAGGTGTTCTGTACACCATTGGTGCATGACACCCCCCCCCCCCCCCCAGAAATGTGCTTTGAAGAAACGGCTCACTCGTGCCGGTTTTTCAGCAGCCGTGCTGTGACAGGCGTCATAGCCCCGGAGCCTGTGAACGTAAAAATAACTCTGGGAGACATGTTGCCGGTCACATCGGTGTGCGGGGCTGATACAACAGCTTTGACCTAAGGTAAGTATTTCATAATGAGCTAGTATGCAATGCATAATAGCTCATTAAGTCTTTGTTTTACAGGGGTTTTTTTTTTTTTGCGTTAACAACCACTTTAACCACTTAAGACCCGGGCCTTTAGGCAGCTAAAGGACCCCGGACAGTTTTTGCGATTCGGCACTGCGTCGCTGACAATTGCGCGGTCGTGCGACGTGGCTCCCAAACAAAGTTTGCATACTTTTTTTCCCACAAATAGAGCTTTATTTTGGAGGTATTTGATCACCTCTGCAGTTTTTATTTTTTGCGCTATAAACAAAAATAGAGCGACAATTTTGAAAAAAATTCAATATTTTTTACTTTTTGTTATAATAAATATCCCCCAAAATATATAAAAAAAAAAATTTTCCTCAGTTTAGGCCGATACGTATTGTTCTACCTATTTTTGGTAAAAAAATCGCAATAAGCGTTTATCGGTTGGTTTGCGCAAGATTGATAGCGTTTACAAAATAGGGGATAGTTTTATTGCATTTCTATTAATTTTTTTTTTTGACTCAGGAGTGCGCCCACAAGGTAACCGACGGGAGAGCGCTTCTCCTAGGGGGTTATCTGATGCGGGGAGGAGTCATGAGAGCCGCCGAGGGACCCCAGAAGACAGTGTTTAGGGCCACTCTATGCAAAACGAGCTGCACAGTGGAGGTAAGTATGACATGTTTGTTATTTTTTATTTTTTTATAATCAAAGCCTTTTTATAATTACAACCCCTTTAAGGCTATGTACTGAATGCCTCTATGTGACATTTCAGTTTTTGATAGATGCAGACACACTGAATCACTGAGTACAACTCTCTGAGTTCCCAGTCAGTGGTAAAATCTTTCGGCGCCAGCTCTGCCCACAGGTATCAGCGTTAGTTATGTGTTGATTTGACTATACTATGGTGAATTAGGAAGAGTGAAAACACTTGGGCCCAGATTCTCAAAGGCGTTACGACGGCGCAACACCATTTGCGCCGTCGTAACTCCTCATCTGGCCCCGGGTATCTATGCGACTGATTCTTAGAATCAGTTACGCATAGATACCCATTAGATCTGACAGGCGTAAGGCTCTTACGCTGTCAGATCTTAAAAGCAATTTTTTTTCCCGCCGCTAGGTGTCGCATCGTCGTTTTCCCCGTCGTCTATGCAAATGAGGTAATTACGCGAGATTCCCGAACATACGCACGGTCGACGCTGAGAATTTACGCCGTTTCCGTAGCGTACGCGATGCGTAAGGTTGCCCCTGCTATTAGGAGGGGCAACCAATGTTAAGTATGGCCGTCGTTCCCGCGTCAAATTAAAAAAAAATTAAGTTGTTTGCGTAAGACGTCCGTGAATGGCGCTGGACGCCATTTACGTAAACGTCTAAGCAAATGACGCCGGGGCGACGTCATTTAGCGCAATGCACGTCGGGTAATTTACTCGACGGAGCATGCGCAGTACGCTCGGCGCGGGAGCGTGCCTAACTTAAATGGTGCCCGCCCCATATGAATTGGGCGGGCTTGCGCCGAGTGATTTAACGATACACCGCCGCAAGTTTACAGGTAAGTGTTCTGAGAATCAGGCTGTAAACCTGTAAACCTGCGGCGGTGTAACGTAAATCACATACGTTACGCTGCCCAGGAGCAACGTAAATGTATGAGAATCTGGCCCATGGTTTTCTTAAAAAAAAATCACTCACTGGTCGCAGGATAAGATACACTGGCAGGCCAGATTTTAGGTTCAGGTACAGGCATTTAAGTGCAGGTACATTGCAATTTTTATCATCAATAGGGTAAGTCCAAAATTTGATTTCTATACACGTGGGAACTTTTTTTTCAAAAGTCTTGAGTTTGTCGGGAGATCTGAAAGGTCCTTGGTCTTTCTCCTCGGTGGCAGTGGTGGGCAGTCCTTCATCCTGGACCAAGCAGTGCTCATGTACAGATGTATAAACACTGCTTAGTTCATCAGTACTCTGAACCTAGGCTGAGCGATGATGTGCCCCCTACAAGGCATGTCTTGGCAGCTTAAACTCACTGAAAGTTAACCAGTTACTATGCCATGCACAAGCCTTCTAAAGAAAACCTAATGTAATTCTTCCTAGCACTTCGACTGAGCCAAATCTAAATTTGGTCTTCCCACACACAACCTCCCAGACATTGCAGCTCACAGTAAGAATGTTTCAGAAACAAAGGCGGTGCTATCAATCCAGAAAGTACACTGCTGTGAAAAAGTATTTGCCTTCTTCCTGATTTTTTTTTTTTGTATGTGTCAAACTTAAATGATTCAGATCATCAAAGAACTTTTATGCAGTTTTTAAATGATGATTTTTTTTATTAAGAGAAAAAAGCTGTCCGAACCTGCCTAGCCCTATGTGAAAAAGTAATTGCCCCACTTGATAAATCATGAATGAACTGTGATTAACCACATTTTCTGGAAAGCTGAGTTAAATTTCACTTGACACACCCAGGCCTGATTACTGCCAGACCTGATGAATCAAGAAATCGCTTAAACAGAAGCTGTATGACAAAAAAAGCAAAAACAGATGAGAAGCAAAGTATTTGAAATACATCAGTCAGTCAGGAAAGGGTTACAATGCCATTTCTAAGGCTTTGGAACTCCAGCGAACCATGGTGAGAGCCATTATCCACATATGGAGAAAACTTGGCCTACCAAAATTACTCCAAGAGCACAATGATGACTCATCCTGGGAGGTCATAAAAGAACCCAGTACAATATGTAAAGAGCTGCAAGCCTCACTTCCCTCAGCTAAGGTCATTGTTCATGATTCATGTTTATGATTTCCAATGTAAGTGGGGTCCTCGGGAGGGAAATAGACTTTCTGGCTTGGTGCGCTTGGCGGCATTCTAGGAGTAATCCTAATAGAAGGATGATATACATTTGACTGTGTGTCATGTTAACTGTCTCTGATGGTGCTTTGCCTGAATTTGTTGCCATGCCATGATGGAAATACTATGAATGGCATTCACGTCTTGTGACTATATCCTTATGCTTAGAGAGAATTGTATGTGGTTGGCGGCAGCCATTCCTAGCCTCCCCTCTGGGTTGCTCTATTTATGCTGGGCATCATCTTTGCCTTTGTTCCTATTTCCTGCCTACCCATAGCCTAAACAGACATGATGAATCTTTCGGGCACTTTGTCAGATAAAGAGATCTTGAAGCCCAGAGGAAGCGACTGTGACCACGAAACGTGTTGGGAATTCTATCCGTCTGACTACTTTTCTTATGTTTTTATGTAATGTATGGTGGGAATATATTTCCCATTATTTGTACATTGTTATCATTTTTGTATTAAAGATATGACTATTTATATATTATGTATGTTATTCGTTAGAAAAGGTATACTAAGGCCTCGTACACACGATAGGATAGCCAGAGGACAATGGTCTGAAGGACCGTTTTCATCGGTCCAAACCGATCGTGTTTAGGCCCCATAGGTTATTTAACCTTAGGTTAAAAAAATGAGAACTTGCTTTAAAATTTAACCTATGGACTGGTAACCGATAGGTCAAAACCGATCGTTAGTATGCAAAAGCATCGGTTAAAAACCAGCGCATGCTCAGAATCAAGTCGACGCATGCTTGGAAGCATTGAACTTTGTTTTTTTCAGCAGGTCGTTGTGTTTTACGTCACCGCGTTCTGACACGATCGGTTTTTTAACTGATGGTGTGTACGCACGACAGACCATCAGTCAGCCTCATAGGTTAACCTAAGACAACGGTCCTTCAGACCGTTGTCCTCTGGCTATCCTATTGTGTGTACAAGGCCTAAGAGGTTATCCTTGCGATCAGCACAGCACCAATCAGCATTGTCCAGACAGAGGGTCGGGGTCCTGCAGCATCATTGGACAGTCAGAGTAGAATGAAAACTCCTCCTACAAGCTTTAACCAAACACTGATAAACACTGATAGAAGTCACAAGACTGCCATATACTGCTGATGATAAAAGATATTTATCAGTTTATATTTAATAAAATAATTGCATTTCCATATTCTGTGTACTGTGGAAGACCAGATACATCAATTGCAGGGTCCTGGGTTTAGCAACACTTTTAAATGTTTAGTTAATAAAAAAAATGTGAAAAAAACATTAGTAAAAAAATGTTTACTAATAAAAATATACAAATTAGTTTTCAATTAAATTTTTTTTAACATGTTTGGGGCCACCACCATAGTTTACCTTTGAAGCTGAAGTTTAGGTATGGAATATTTTGCTTGGTTAGATTAGTCCAGCTTGGACCAATGTAAGTATTCATGTGCCATACCTGGCTGAACCTCATAGGCACTGCTACAACAGTAATCATTGCTAGCTTACAGGTCCTGTGCCGCGTGGCTACTCTTTCGCATTAGGTACACAGGAGGTCACTCACTCAGCATGGGCACCATTCAGAAACGTTCGCATTTTCTCAATGAATGCAAAGCATTCTCTGATTGGACAAGGTGTAGAGGCCGGGAGGTGACAACACCTGTTTTCTGAATAGTGCCCGTGCCCCCATGAGCTACCTCATGTATTCACATTGCAGCAGGGCAACCACTCTGCACGAGAGTCGGAGGCTAGCAGTGATCACTGTAGTATCGGTAATTAGTTATTTCCATCTTCCATGAAGATCAGCCAGGTATGGTACATGCATACTTACATTGGTCCAAGCTAGAGATATGCAAAATAGTTCACACTATACTTCACACGATCAGAATATTGTACAAAAAATACCGCTTTCGAAGCGATTGTATGATAATCTGATCATTAGTACACAGCTTTCGTCCGAAATTTTCTGAAGTGACAAACACGAAAATCTTTCTCGTACAATACCATATCGTATGATTTCCGTTTATTCAATGCAGTTTTCCTTTGAAAATACAAATACATTATATCACCTCTGAATTTGTATTCTATTGTACGAGAATTTTCGTACTTTAGTAACCTATTCCTTTTTGAAATGGAGATCAGCATGCAAAAAAAAAAAAAAATGGAAGATCATTCGTCCAATAATCTCATAATGTGTTCTATGTGTACTAGGCTTTAAGTTGCAATGTAAACAGACAGGCCCAGATTCACAGAAAGCAAGGCGCACATTACGCTGCCGTAGAGCAAACACTGTACACTACGCCAACGCAGCGCAGAGAGGCAAGCATTGCATTCAGCAAGCCAGTGCTCCCAGCGCTGCGCCAGCGTGGCGTGGGTTTCGAAGGCGTACCATGTAAATGATGGTTCCGAGCGCCAGACAGGTACTTATCACGAACTGCACATGCGCCGTGACGTGGACGCACCCCCCTGCGCCTGCTCATAACCACGCCGGCACAACTGCCTAAGCTACGCCGGATCACTGCGTACGCCGTGAACATAACGTAAGCCCAGCCAGACACACGTTCAACGCACAATACGCCGGCTTGTGTTCCCTGGTGCAGACCTGAGCATGTCTGTTGCTGGGTTGCACCTCCTTTATGGGGAATAACTTTACGCCGGACGTACAACTTACGCGCATCTAGCGTAGCATGCGCCGGGCACACGCACGTTCGTGATCGCCGTATTTCACTCGTTTGAATGGCTAATCAATGGGAGCAGCACCATGCTCCCAGGCTAAACGTGCGCCCACTCCACGCCGGCGTAAGCAAGCTACGTCCGCGGGGTGTAGCTTGTTTTTAGGTGCATATTAGTTTGTGGGTCTGGCGCACAGACACGACGGCGAACATTTGCACTTACGTCGGCGTAACTTGTTATACGTCGGCGTAAGTGCTTTGTGAATCTGGGCCACAGTCTTTACCATTATAAAGATGAGGGATGGAAGGTCCTTCTGTCTGCAATGTGATCGATTTATGTGATTGGAAGAGGTATATCTGTGGCCTATATGCTGCAAATTAAATTTTCTTCTAAGGAAAAATAAAAGATCCTTAATTAATCATAGACCTAGTACATTATGAGCAATTACTGTGTCCTCTACTCTCTCAGTTGTTAGCGCCTATACTTACAAGCCAGCCTTAGATCAATCACATTACTTAGTAATATCAGACAATGCATGGGCAGCATTATACTAATTCCGTATTTTTATTACATTAATGTAATACATCGAGGGCCATATCTCTGTCAGTTTTGAACATAGATACTGTACTGTTCCTTTTACACTTGCCAGAATAAAGGATTTGGCATAAAAAAAATCTGCATGAGGCTCTGCAACATTAATTAGTATTTAGCACTTGCAAAGTGTTGAAAGAGTGCTTACTGTAGCTAACAGAAGCTCTGACTCAGATGTCAAGAGGTTTTCACCAGCAACGAAAGTGCGAAACCATACTAAAACATCAAATATAGAAATGTGACACAGTGCAGCTCTGCTGAAAGCATCCAAGACGAATGTGAATGGAGAGGGTCATTAATAACTATGCTTAGTAAGCCTGGCAATCTCTATGTGTGAAATATGGAAAACTCCTGCAAAACTGTGACCACTTGTCATTGCATTTCCTGCCACCACAGGAAGAGCCAACATAATATTTAACATCATATAAAGTTATATCTGGGAAAAAATATGTTCACACAAGAAGAAAATCAAATCTTTGCTTCCTGAACAGACCTAAAGGATCATAAATCAGAGTTTATTTAGTGGCACTGTATAATAGGTAATGATGAACTGAAAAATACAGCAATAAATAACAGCCAATATACAGTGCCTTGTAAGAGTATTCATACCCCTTGAAATGTTCCACATTTTGTCATGTTCACAATCTCCTGACATGTGAATTGGATGCGAAAAACACTGCATCCAATTCGCAAAAGTGTGAACCCAGCCTAAAGCAGGGTAAGGTTATAGAAAAATATCCCAAGCTATGAACATCTCACGGACCACTGTTCAATCCATCATCCAAAAATGGAAAGAGTATAGCATAACTGCAAACCTACCAAGACATGGCTGTCCACCTAAACTGACAGGCCGGGCAAGGAGTGCATTAATCAGAGAAGCAGCCGAGAGACCCATGGTAACTCTGGAGGAGACCCACAGCTCAGGTGGGAGAATCTGTCCACAGGACAACTATTAGTCATGCATTCCACAAATCTGTGGAAAAGCCCAAGCCCACATGCAGCCTGAAGTGTCCCGGGTGCACCAATGATGTCCTCAAAGTGCGTTGCGGTACACGCGCACATGCGCCTAACATGCACTCGTGCGTGCGCCAAATAAGCGCACACGCAGGAGTGCACCAACACATGCCCAGCAATTGGGCTGAGATGCAAAGAAACATGGTGTCGACATCATTTGCACTTGGCCAAAAGGCCAGATGCAATAAAAGGACAATGGTCATGTGGAGAAAAAATTGAGAAAGGTGAATACACTGAGTTTACAAAAACTCTTTTTATCGCCACTCACAAAAGTGTATAATTTTGGCTAAATTTGGTTTTTGGCTTTTGTTTCAGCCGTGACTGTGCTGAGAGTGACCACCATTGTTTGTCTGGGGTGATGCTACCACCTCAGGCCAAGGGTGGCAGCAGCTAAGTCAGGGTGATATTGGGTGTCTCCCCTCGGCAGCCAATCAGTGGGGGTTGATCGTCCCGCTGTGCATGCTGGGGAGGGGTACTTAAAGTGGAGGTTCACCCAAAAACTTAATTTTTAACATTAGATTGATGCTCATTTTGTCAAGGGGAATCGGGTAGTTTTTTTAAAATCGAAGCAGTACTTACCGTTTTAGAGAGCGATCTTCCCTGCCACTTCCGGGTATGGGCTGCGGGACTGGGCGTTCCTATTTGATTGACAGGCTTCCGACGGTCGCATACATCGCGTCACGATTTTCCGAAAGTAGCCGAACGTCGGTGCGCAGGCGCCGTATAGAGCCGCACCGACGTTCGGCTTCTTTCGGCTACTCGTGACGCGATGTATGCGACCATCGGAAGCCTGTCGGAAGCCTGTCAATCAAATAGGAACGCCCAGTCCCGAAGACCATACCCGGAAGAGGCGGAGAAGATCTATCTCTAAAACAGTAAGTATTGCTTCAATTTTAAAAAAACTACCCGATTCCCCTTGACAAAATGAGCATCAATCTAATGTTAAAAAAAAATTTGGGTGAACTCCCGCTTTAAGGAACAGACGCCACGGAACCCGGGTCGTTGATCCTTGGTCTGTCGTCCCACCACCTTGTGGCCCGCCTGGCGTGCTCCTGCAATCCTGGGTCCGGGACCACGTTGGTCCGGGGTTGTGATCTGTTGAGTAGGCCCAGTAAGCAGACTGGGTTTACAGTTTCAAGGTGATCCTGTGCTGTCCGTCCTGGAGGGAGGAAGCCTCTTGATGAAGGACCTATCTTGGAAAGGACCAAGCTGGAGGCTGGTATCTCGGGAAAGGCCTGGAAGCTTCATTGAAGGATGCACCGTGTACTGAGAGGCTTGATGGTGATCGCCTATCAGCCTTAAATTCTGCAGGAATTAACCTAAAGAGATCAGGGTGCTGAGTCCTGAGCTAGGGGATTCTGGACCGAAAGTGTCTCAACTCACTCCGGTGCTAGGCCGGTGGGGGAGTCCTATCCGGGTACGCAGTGCCCACTCTGGCTAGAGTGGCGACGAAAGCTGTGTTGCTGGAAGCAGAAGTGTTTCTGGATTGAAATCTACTTATTACCCTTCCACCCTTTTCCATCCACTTCTTCTTTCCTTACCAAGTTCTATAAATAAATCTTAGAAAAATAAGTCTAAAGTGTGGACATTGAACTTTCTCAACTCTCATCTACTACCTTAGACGGCGAGAAGATAGAGGTAACATGCCGCCCGAAAATATCCAGCAGCTCCTTCGGGGGTAGTGCTACACCTGCATTGGTAGGGACTGAGTGTTGCTAGGGTTCGAGTTTAGGTGGCCTTTCTCTATATTTATGATTCTTATATCAACTCCTCTGAAGTGAGAACAGCCATAGATGGATCGAAATTCAGCTGGTCCGTGCTGAACCAGCCTAATTATGATCCATCTATGGCAGGCTTAAAGGGGTTGTAAAGGTTAGTTTTTATTTTCTAAATAGGTTCCTTTAAGCTAGTGCATTGTTGGTTCACTTACCTTTTCCTTCGATTTCCCTTCTAAATGTTTTTTTTTTGTGTTTCTTGGTTTTCATTGTCTGAATTTCTCAGGCCCCGTACACACGACCGGTTTTCTCGGCAGAATTCAGCAAGAAACTTGATGGGAGACGTATTCTGCTGAGAAAACCGGTCATGTGTACACTTTTCGCCGAGAAAAACCCGTCGGGAAACTTGTCGAGCCAAAAAGAGAGCATGTTCTCTATTTCCTCGTTGGGCAATGGGAAAATTTGGCTTGACAAGTTTTTTGACAGCCGAACAAGGAACTCGACGGGGAAAACAATGTGTTTCGCCCGTCGAGTTTCTCGGTCGTGTGTACGAGGCTTCACTCCTGTTCCTCCTCATTAAGCTGTTCTGGCTGACTAACCCCCAGCCAGAACGGCTCGGATGATGGTGGCAAGTTTATTGAGGAGAAACAGGAAGTGAGAAATTCAGACAAAGAAAAAAAACATTTAGAAGGGAAAGGTAAGTGAACCAACAATGCACTAGCTTAAAGGAACCTATTTAGAAAATAAAAAACAAACCTTTACAACCCCTTTAAGGCCAAGGTATTGGCTGGAATAAAGCATTAACATTTGGATACTTCATCGGTGTGTGGTTGCCTTGTTTTTTATTTGGAATGGTAACGGATTGGCTGCAGTTGGTTACTGCAAAATGCAAAATACTAATTTTGACTTGCTGTTCTGTAACCGATCTTTAGTTCCGGTTTGCAATTTTTGATGCACAAGGCATATCAAACAATAAAATATTAGCATGTTTTTTCCCCCCACAAGGGTAAGAATGCAAATTCAGGTTAATGGAAAACCTTCATAAAAGAAACATGGAGCCTGCCATTGCTGGCCACTGCTTCTGAGGTTGCTGACTGTCTAAGGCTGGATACACACTATACAATTTCCTTTAGATTTTTTTTCCTTTAGATTTACCAAAACCATATAATATGAAGTCAAACCTAAACACTTTCAATACGTATGCACATAGTTGAATGTAAATCTAAAGGAAATCAAACAACAAAAGTTGTATACTGTGGGCAAGATTCACAGAAGAAATACGCCGGAGTATCTACTGATACTCCGGCGTATTTTCAAATTTGCCACGTCGTATCTTAATTTGTGATTCACAAACAAGATACAACGGCATTTGGCTAAGATCCGACAGGCTTACAGCTTCGTACACCTTCGGATCTAAGGCTGCAATACTTCGGCCGCCGCTGGGTGGAGTTCGCGTCGTTTTCCAGCGTCGGGTATGCAAATTAGCTTTTATGGCGATCCACGAAGCTACTCGCGTGCGTTACGTCGTCGCTCGTCGTTTTTTCCCGTCGCAAAGTTAAGCCTGCTTTTTCATTGCTTAACTTTAGACGAGCCATGTTAAAGTATGGCCGGCGTTCCCGCGTCGAATTTGAATTTTTTTTTTTTTGCGTAAGTACGTTACGCACGTCGCCATTCACAAACACGTTGGGGCGCCGTAATTTCGCGCAAAGCACGGCGGGAAATTTCCAAACGGAGCATGCGCAGAATGTTCGGTGCGGGAACGCGCCTAATTTAAATGGTACACGCCCCATTTGAATTAGGCGGGCTTGCTCCGGACGGCTTTACGCTACGCCGCCGAAAGTTTACACGCAAGTGCTTGGTGAATCAGGCACTTGCGCTGAAAACTTGCGGCGGTGTAACGTAAAGACGATACGTTACGCCGCCGCATTTGTACCTGAATCTGGCCCTGTGTATCCAGCTTTACTGTCATGCTGATCCTCTTGCTTTGAGTTTCTGGCAGGCAAAACATACAGCTAAAATGCATATAAGGCTCTTTTATCTATCAGACCTTCACATGCTTATTCCAAGTTAGTCAACAACCCATACAATGGCATTTTCAGGGGAAGGTCAGCAAGGAACGCTCCCATATTTCTCTAATGACAGGTTGAATTAAACATTTCAGAAACAAGTAATGTGACAGGCTGTAATGTATGTAAACAGGCAGAAAGCCCGTGGTAAATATAAAAGCATGCTCAGTGTTTGTTTTGCTGAATAACAAGTTGTGTGTGTGTGGTGCATTTTAGCTATTAGCTCAAAGGGGTAATTAACTTATGCACATACAGTGGGTTGTTGTGATTCATACTGGCATATGGAGCTCATTTCCACTCTGCATCTGTCTTTCTTGTTACGTCTAACCTTGATTTGCAATGCTTTATTCAGCAGATGCCATCCAAACATAATGTAAAGTGTAAAGATGGTCTTATTTTAGCAACAGAGCTAAACTACAAGCAAACCAAGGGAAAAAAAAGTAAAAAGTGTATTTCTTTACTGTACCTAGTTTAAGTACCTGAATTTGACTTGGTATCAGCCTCCCAGAATCCTCTGCACAGCAACAATCAGCTTCAGCCATAAGCACTAGGGATGAGCTCCGGCATGTTCGCACAGTCCATGTACAGAGCCCGACAGGAAGTTGGCACAGCGATGCGCTAATCACAGGCAGGGAGACATTGTCCCGATGCTCGGCTGCAGAAATCTGGAAATGTCTCCCTGCCTGTGATTAGCGCAGTGCGGTGCCAACTTCCTGGCGGGCTCTGCACATGGACTGTGCAAACACACCGGAGCTCATCCCTAATAAGCACATGTGCTGACAGTGACCATTAGGAGCTGAAGAGAACACTCATCACGATGCTGCTTCTTTAATGTAAAGTCAGCAGGCTGGGTGTGTATTCTTCACCAAACTGTTGATCAAATGAAGGTCAAGGACCTGACTATATTGTCTGACAGGGGTGTTTGAATCACTTGGCTGCACAGTAGTACAAATCTTTTGGCAGGTAAGGAAGCATAATGCAAACCATTTTTTTCCACAGAACTAGGCAGAGGTATGTGCAACGTGGTGTGGCGGCTGTAATTACAAAGACTTTGGTTACAGAAAACAGAACTTGTATTAATGCAGAATCCAGTAATTCACAACATACCTGGCAGGAAGGCACCTGACAAGGAATACTCATGGCATGTAACAGCAACGTGTAGCAGAGCAGGTTTCAGATGTGCCAACATTGTCTGTCTTGAGGGGCGGAATACTGCCTGGCTGGTCTGGACCCAAATTAAGAGATCTCCAGGTAGGATGGCATGTCCCTATACTTTCCCTACTAGTCAGGAACATCTTCCTCTCTGCTAATCACTGTCCCTGGCAGATGTGACCTGTCACATGGGGCAGATGGGTGACCTGTCACATGGGGTGGCAGCATCCAACAGATATGCCTCGTGCACACAACCGTTTTTTCCGAGAGCTTTTGGTCAGGAATGCCGGCCGTGTGTATGCTCCATCGCAGTTTTTCAGACGGGAAAACTGCCGGACAAAAAAAAAGATCAGGTTTTCTTTTTTCCCGTCAGGCCAAGCGGGAAATCCATCCGCCTGTATGGTTTTCCGACAGGCACCAAACTTTTACTAACACAGGGATCAGCAAAAGCAGCCCATAGGGGCATGCCCTGCCCCGTAGTCACATGTATACATGCGGTTGTGGTAGGGGCATGCCTCCACAACCTATGATTGACCACCTGCTTTGACAGCTTTCTGGCAGGATAGCTCAAGCGCTCTCGGACTCATGTCCAAACATGCCTGAGCTCATCCCTGGTACTAAATAATACACATGGGTGGATTTGTTTGAGATTGCACACATAAATTTGGACTATCGTTTCATGTTTTATACTGCTTGATTACTGTCTTTTACATGCATGACCAATATGTTTTTGTGCATTTGCAGCAGCTTTCCACTCCTTTAAAAACATATCTCTGGTGATCAAGATGGAGGATAACAGAGTCATTTGTCCCTCATTCTGAAGTTGAAAAGTTGGGAGGTATGCAGATTGTCTCTATTTTATGCACAGGTATTCCTATTAGGGTTGTCCCAATACCGATACTAGTATCGGTATCGGGACCGATTCCGAGTATTTGCGGGAGTACTCGTACTCCCGCAAATACCCCCGATACCGAAATAGAATACTCCCCCCCGCCGCCGCCGCCGTTACGCCGCATCCCGCCGCCGTTACGCCGCATCCCGCTGCATCCCCGCTGCAGCGCCGCGTATAGACACTCCCCCTTGCTCGGGTGAACTGTCCAATCCCGAGCAAGGGGGAGTGTCTATACCCAGCGCGGCGCGAATCATTACAGCTATTCAAATGAAAGCTGTAATGTTCCCCGCACGTATTAACCAGTCGGCGGCAGCGGGATGCAGGTAAGGGGGACATGGCTGGATATGGGGGGAGACATGGCTGCATATGGGGGACATGGCTGGATATGGGGGGGAGACATGGCTGCATATGGGGGACATGGCTGGATATGGGGGGAGACATGGCTGCATATGGGGGACATGGCTGGATATGGGGGGGGGGACATAGCTGCATATGGGGGGACATGGCTGGATATGGGGGGAGGCATGGCTGGATATGGGGGGGAGACATGGCTGCATATGGGGGGACATGGCTGCATGGGGGGGAGACATGGCTGCATATGGGGGGACATGGCTGCATGGGGGGGACATGGCTGGATATAGGGGGAGACATGGCTGGATATGGGGGGGAGACATGGCTGCATATGGGGGACATGGCTGGATATGGGGGGGGGAGACACGGCTGCATATGGGGGGACATGGCTGCATGGGAGGGGACATGGCTGGATATGGGGGGGGACATGGCTGCATATGGGGGGACATGGCTGGATATGGGTGGAGACATGGCTGGATATGGGGGGAGACATGGCTGCATCTGTGGGGGGACATGGCTGCATTTGTGGGGGGACATGGCTGCATTTGGGGACACATTTAAAAAAAAGTATTCGGTATCGGCGAGTACTTAAAAAAAAATGTATCGGTACTTGTACTCGGTCCTAAAAAAGTGGTATCGGGACAACCCTAATTCCTATGCTTATTGCCTGCTCAACCCAAAATCTGCAAGGACCCCCATTATAAGAACAGAGGTAGAAGAAACAAGGCCTGGGATGAATTTGCGAAAAAACATTGCCTGATTGGACCAGCTACTCTGCCTCCCAGAAATAGAGCAAAGGTAAAAATGTCTACGTGTGTACAGCAGCCATGTTATGTATGCTCACACTGAATGACATATGTTCATGGTTTCTTGTTATGATGTAAATGTGCCTCCAAGTTTTGTGCAACATCACAACAGCATGTTTTCACAGACATGAGAGCCTAATGTGAAGCAGCTTATGAAGCATTGTTATTAGGATTCAGCATATGGCAACCCCGCTGTGGGCATTTTTTCAAAGTTGAGAGGTACTTCTAGCTGCAATTATTTCAATTGCAAAAAATGTATAACAACATTTTTTTTGATTGTTTAAATAAATGTTATTGTGCAAAACAATTAAGCAGAAAATGCTGTTTTTAATTAGAACAAGTTCATAGATTTGAAGTCCTTATTTCAAATGATTCTATAGTGTCAAGCTGCCGTGAGAGCTGTTCATTGGGTGACATAAAGAATGATACAAAATGATCCCTAATGTTGTGCAGGCCACATGCTGTTTTAACTGCTGTGATTTCCTTTAGCATGTTCAAGTGGATTTGAGTGTGCAGAAAATGCTACTTATTTGAAAGGAGGCCAAAAGCACTTTCCACAACTCTTCATGCTCTAGTGAACCGATAATTTAAAAAGCCTTTTTTTGCAAACCAGGTTGCGATTACAATAGGGCCTTAGCAGGTGCTCACCCAGAACAAAGGCCTCATCCCCAATAAAGATAAAGGGGCAGATCCACAGAGATCTGCACGGGTGCAGCGTATGGGAGATACGCTACGCCAATGTAACTTACTTTTTTAAACTTCGAATCCACAAAGAATTCGCGCCGTAAGTTACGGCGGCGTAGTGTATCTCTTGCGGTGAAAGGGCGCCTAATTCAAATCGGCGAGTAGGGGGCGTGTTTCATTTAAATGAAGCGCGTCTCCGCGCCAAATGAACTGCGAATGCGCCATCCCTAAATTTGCGCTAAATGACGTCGCAAGGACATCATTTTTTTTAGCTTAGACGTGAATTACGTCCATCCCGATTCACGGACGACGGACGACGAAAAAAAAAAAAAATCTAAATAAACGCGGGAACGACGGCCATACTTAACATGGCAAGTCTACCTATACGCCGCAAAAAAGCAGCTTTAACTATACGCCGGAAAAAGCCGACTAGAGACAACGTAAGAGAATGCGGCGGCCGCGCGTACGTTCGTGGATCGTCGGAAATAGCTAATTTGCATACTCGACGCGGAAAACTACGAGAACTCCACCCAGCGGACGCCGAAGTATTGCATCTACGATCCGAAGGCGTACGAAGCCGTACGCCTGTCGGATCAAACCCAGATGCCGTCGTATCTTGGTTTGAGGATTCAAACCAAAGATACGACGCCGGAAATTTGAAAGTACGCCGGCGTATCAGTAGATACGCCGGCCTACTCTCTCTGTGGATCTACCCCAAAGGGTAGAGCAGGATTCTCAGTGGAGATTTCTTGGGAAGGTCAAGTTTATCTTCCTGCAGCATCTGTCCAAAGGACGAGTGACCAAAAATGATTCTCAATAGTTCCCATATGACCCTACGTCAAAATAACAAAATAAACAATTTGCATCTGCCATCACCAAAGAGACAAAATAATTAAAGTACTTTTTATAATTAAAGTACTCCCTATTGAGTCAATATTCCTTATGTGTTACCCCGCCAGTTCCCACACAGTTGGGGAAATTGCAGAACATTGTTGACTTTTTTTTTTTAATTCTTTATTTCGTAAAGAAGCATCCAACAAAACGCATTGCCTTTTTTTTGGTTAATCATAACCGCATTGTTCAAAACTTCCCATATGACAGAGCAACTGTCTCGGATAATATAGCTTGCCGTTGATTTTACAACAACGAATGCAAAGTGCAGACTAGCCAAGGACTGATGCCGCGTACACACGATCAGTCCATCCGATGGGAACGGACTGATGGACCGTTTTCATCGGTTAACCAAAGAAAGCTGACTGATGGTCCGTCGCGCCTACACACCATTGGTTAAAAAAACGATTGTGTCAGAACGCGGTGATGTAAAACACAACGACGTGCTGAAAAAAACGAAGTTCAATGCTTCCAAGCATGCGTCGACTTGATTCTGAGCATGCATGGATTTTTAACCGATGGACGTGCCTACAAACAATCATTTTTTTTTCTATCGGTTAGGTATCCTTCGATTAAATTTAAAACAAGATTGCTTTTTTTTAACCTATGGATAATTACCGTATTTATCGGGGTATTGCGCGCTCCGGCGTATAGCGCGCACCCCTAAAGTGGACCCGCATTCCTGTGGAAAAAATTATTTTGTACTTACAGTTTTGGTGTCTTGCGCGGTGTCCATCGGCGGCCTCGTTGGGTCCGGCGTCCGTCTGCGGCTTCGTGTGTCCTCTTCGTCGGGTTAGGCGTCCTTCTGCGGCGTCCTCCCCGCTCGTTTCCCTCTTTCCCGCGCCGAGTTTGAATACTGCGCCGGCATATACCGAGCGCAGTACACTCGTGTATAGTCGGGCAGGCTCGGCTCCTCTCGCGCTCACGTCCTGTACGTCCAGGACGTGAGCGCGAGAGTAGCCGAGCCTGCCCGACTATACACGAATGTACTGCACTCGGTATATGCCGGCGCAGTACACTCGTGTATAGTCGGGCAGTCTCGGCTCCTCTCGCGCTCACGTCCTGGACGTACAGGACGTGAGCGCGAGAGGAGCCGAGACTGCCCGACTATACACGAGTGTACTGCGCTTGGTATATGCCGGCGCAGTATTCAAACTCGGCGCGGGAAAGCGGGTATCGGCGTATATCGCACACCCACGATTTTGCCCTGATTTTCAGGGCAAAAAAGTGTGCGGTATACGCCGATAAATACGGTAACCGATGGGGCCCACACACGATCGGTTTGGTCCGATGAAAACGGTCCATCAGACCGTTCTCATCGGTTTGACCGATCATGTGTACGCGGCATGAGGGGTTGCTAGGTACCTAAAAGTTAATGGAAAAGTAATTATTCTTCTGCTTTTTTCAAGTCCAGATCATCAAACCAAAATGGAACATTTTAAAGGATACCTATCCCCAGCAAAGGAAGCAAGTGCATGAGCACTGAGTATATTCATGCAAGAGAAATGGATTTTCTGCATCCTGTTCTGGAAATGAGAAAGTCAGCAAATGTGATCAGCTATTTTTTTACAATGGCAGCTTAAGGGCTCAGTCACACTGGAGAACATGGCTAATCTGCAAATTCAGGTGAAAAAAAAGCAGATTCTTGCAACTGAAATGTTAGGTGTGTGCAAAAAGTTCTGTAAGGACAGATTAAGCAAAGACTGACAGCAGCTGTTTCTGACAGCTCAGATATTTTCGGACACGTGTCAATTGGCTGCAATTATGGATCATTACCAGCTCACCGGTTCATGTCTAAATTCTTTCAAACAGGTGGGAAATTCTGCAGCTGAACGAAAAAAAAAAAACAGGCATCCACACAAACAAGGTGGATGGAAGAATCTTCCCTGCTAGGACATTGTATTGTGAGACTCTTCACTGTCAGAATACACTGATCAGCAGCTTCAGCTGATTGACTGCAGCCGCGATGTCCGCCAGGTAACCGCGATCGGCAGTCACAGAGCCAGGGACGTGGATCTCTGTGTGTAAACACAGAGATCCACATCCTGTCAGGGAGAGGAGACTGATGGCGTGTCACTTGTACACACCATCGGTCACCTCCCCTAGTCAGACCCCTCCCCCCACAGTAAGAATCAAAAATGTCCGATGTGTCTGCCATAATATCGCAGTCCTGACAAAAATCGCAGATCGCCGCCATTACTAGTAAAAAAAAAAAAAAGGTCATAAATCTATCCCCTATTTTGTAGATGCTATGGCACAGATTCTCAAAGGGCTTACGACGGCGCAAGGCAATGTACGCCGTTGTAAGTCCTAATCTATGCGACTGATTCTTAGAATCAGTTACGCATAGATATCCATTAAATCCGACAGGCATAAGGCTCTTACATTGTCGGATCGTAAATGCAATATGTTTTTTGCCGCTAGGTGTCGCCTCCGTCGTTTTCCCCGTCGATTATGCGAATTAGCTAAATACGCGAATTCCCGAACGTACGCGCGATTGACGCAGTGAAGTTACGACATTTACGTTAGTTTTGCGCGGCGTAAAGTTGCCCCTGCTATATGAGGGGCAACCAATGTTAAGTATTGGCCATCGTTCCTGCGTCGAAATTTTAAAATTTACGTTGTTTGCGTAAGTCGTCCGTGAATGGGGCTGGACGCCATTTACGTTCACGTCGAAACCAATGACGTCCTTGCGACGTCATTTGGAGCAATGCACCCTGGGATATTTTACGGACGGCGCATGCGCAGTACGTTCGGCACGGGAACGCGCCTAATTTAAATGCTACACGCCCCCTACCCGGCTAATTTGAATTAGGCGGGCTTGCCCCGGGTGATTTACGCTATGCCGCCGCAACTTTACAGGCAAGTTCTTTGTGAATAAAGCACTTGCCTGTAAAACTTGCGGCTTCGTAACGTAAATCAGATACGTTACGCCCGCACAGTTTTACGCCCATATACGAGAATCTGGGCCTATAACTTTTGTGCAAACCAATCAATAAACGCTTATTGTGATTTTTTTGTAAAAAGAATACATATCGGCCTAAAATGAGGGAAAACATTTTTTTTTTTAGATATTTATGGGGGATATTTATTAAAGGAAAAAGTTAAAAATATTGCTTTTTTTTCAAAATGTTCGCTCTATTTTTGTTTATAGCGCAAAAAAAAAAAACGCAGAGGTGATTAAATACCACCAAAAGAAAGCTATATTTGTGGGGGAAAAAGGATCTCAATTTTGTTTTTGTCGCACTATCGCGCAATTGTCATTCAAAGAGTGATAGTGCTGAAAGCTGAAAATTGGCCTGGGCACATCTAAGAACAGATAAACTGCAATATAATAAATGTTTACTGTTGAGTTTAATACTGCTTTAACTTTACGCTGGGATTGTTCAGCACCATGGATAGCACAGAGAAATGTACATACGCACTCAATGAAGACATTGTGAGCATACTTCTGCTTTTAATGTATAATGGGGGTCCTTGCAGATTTTGAGTTGAGCAGGCAATAAGCATATGAATACCTGTGCATAAAATAGAGACAATGGGCCAAATCCAAAGCCAGCGGCGGAAATTAAGTTTTTCAAAACTTATGTCATTTAAGTTACGGCGCCCTAAGTTGGTGTCGTAAGTGCCGTATCCACAGCGCATTTGCGCACAAAATAGCGCTTACGTAACTTAAATTCTGAGGCGTAAGGCGGGGTTATTGCAAGTGGGAAGGAAGTGGGCGTGCTTCATTGTAATGAGCCGTGACCCCATGCAAATGAAGGGCCGGCCGTACTGCGCATGCGCGCACGAATCTGCTGCTCACTGGGCATGTGCAGAACTTTGCTCGGCGCAATCAGTGAGATAGGTAAAAGGCCAAGCATACTTAGTTTGAGGATCGCCCTGTGTGTAAATAGCCCCAGTCAAACACACTTCCCTTGCAAAAGTATTTCCCTGTGTTCCCTTCCTAGAGCAAGTTGCTTCTGCTCTGAACGTTTGTCAGTGTTTGTTGGTGAGTTGTGTGTGATAGAGAATTTTTGGAGGAGTATTAGATTGTAGTTGTTGTTTGTTTCTGATAAGTGTATTTTTGTTTGATTGTTTCTGCTAAGTGTTTTTTTTTTTTTCTGCTTGGATTTTGTGTTTGTTTGTTTTTGACTTTGTAGTAGCTGTCTGCTTGTGTGTTTTGATTGTTGTTTGTTTGTTGTGTGTGTTTTTTTGTTTGTTTGTTGTGTGTGTATTTTTGTTTGTTTGTCCTGTGAGTTTTCTTGTTGCTGAGTGGTGTCTGTGATGGCACCCAAGCGCAGGAAGCTTAATTTTACACATGTGGAGAAGCAAATCCTTGCCAGGTATATCATCCAATATGGGCGATATTTACATGGGCCTGAGAGCCGGAACACCTCCCCGGCCCAAAGGAAGAAGATATACCAAAAAATTACAGATCAGATAAATGCGGCGGGGGGTGGGAGACGAGGACCCCCGCTGGCATCCAGAAAAAGATCAATGATAGGAGGGGCACTGGAGGAGGGGGACCATGCCCCATCCGGCTGACTGAGGAGGAATGGGCAGTGGCCCGGTGTTTCCAGACAGAGCAGGTGGTGGGCCTGCGTGGCTTTGACTGTTCTGATGTTCCTGTGAGGCCAGGTAAGTTTTTTGTTTTTCTATCTGGTGATTAGCATGTGTGGGTGGGGGAAGGGAAGATGCTGCTAAGTGTGATGATCCTCAAACCTGTGATTGTTTGGTGTCCTCCACAGATGACCAGGAGATTGCTGGCCCATCAGGCCAGGAGGATGCTAGGCCATCAGGCCAGGCTGCTGCACCACCCCAAGGACAGGAGGCTGCTGAGGAGTCCCCAGGGGAGGGGAGTGGCCAAACCTCCCCTCATGATGAGGGGGAGGAGGATGAGGGGGAGGAGGATGAGGGGGTGGAAGAAGAAAATCTGCAGCTTGGCAGGGAAATCCTTCTGGCCTCTGATCTAATGACATTTGAGGATACCCTTGAGGCTACCCCAGAGCCTACCCCAGAGGCTGGCAGCAGTCAGGCCACCATCAGGGGTAGCCCCTCCCACTCCTCCCCCAACAGGCTGCAAACCACAAGGGTCACTCTCTCCCCTTCCCCAGAGCCACAAGCCTCAGGGGCAGGCAGGATGGCGACCCAGGAGACCAGGGGGGTGTTTGAGCGTCTGCCGGCCAGTCGGCAGAAGGACAATGCCCGGCAGACCCGCACTCTGGGTGAGATTAAAAAAACTCTTACCAAGATGGAGCACAGCCTGGGTGCAATGAGGGAGTCACTCGGTGATGTGGCCACAAACTCTTTGGGGGTCATCACATGTTTGTGGGACCTGAAGACCGCCACAACAGGCGTGGCCCAGGAGGTGACTGCCCTGACCCAGGCTGTGCAGGACAATACCCGGGCTGTGCAGGACAATAACCGGGCTGGCCAGGCCAATACGGCTGCCATCACTGGCTGTCTGAACAGGATAGCAGTGGCCTTGGAGGGCAGGCCAGCAGGAGGACAGACACCAGGGGAGGCTCCTTCTTCCCCTGCTCACTCACCCCCCCATGAAGATACTCCCTCCCCTGCTAACACCCCCCCCGTGAAGATCCTCCAGTTGGCCGTGCCCGTGCCCTTGGGCAGCCCAGACGGAGCACTCGCCGCCGGAATTAATTAGCAGGGGTACTTTTGATTTTTTTTGGATTTTTTATGATTTTGTTTATTATACTGTACTTATGATTTGGTTTATGTGTGTGAATGATGTGTGAATGTGGGGGGGTGGCATTCCTGATAAAATAAGGGTGTCACCCTCAGTTTTGGTGGAGAAGGGATCCCCAGGACCAGGGAGAAGTGATCCCAGGTTCTTGAATGGTGTATGAATGCACAGTGACATAATTGGAGCCGTGGCGTGGCGTTACTGCTCCCAAGTACCAAAGGGGGGGGGGGTACTTGGATCTAATCCAATTCGATGTGCATGTGATGTGTCTGTGCTAGGGACCACAGTGGTGTGCATTCATGCATTCTCATTGTGACATTATTCATGTGCGTTTACTGTGAAAAGAAACATTCTCATTGTGACATTATTCATGTGCGTTTACTTTGAAAAAATGCCTTCTGCGAGGCGTCTCCTGGCTGCTGTGCCCTCAGCAGACCGGGTAGAGTGGGTTAGGGGGGGATTGCCTGGGTCGGGGGTCAGGTCAGCACATATGTCAATCTCCAGTCCCCTTCTCATGGCAAAGTTGTGCAGAATACAACATGCACAGATGATCTGGCACACAAAGTCTGGGGAATACAACAATGTACCCCCAGACTTATCCAGGCATCTGAAGCGGGACTTCAGCAGCCCAAATGTGCGTTCCACAACTGCCCGGGTGCGTATTTGAGCCTCGTTGTAGCGTTGCTCTCCTGGGGTTTGGGGGTTCCTGAATGGGGTCATCATATGTGGTCCCAGGGCATATCCAGAGTCACCTGGAAGGGAAAAGACAGGAGGATGTTAGTCATGCATGTGCCCCTCGT
Organism: Rana temporaria; assembly: GCF_905171775.1. Taxonomy (NCBI): domain Eukaryota; kingdom Metazoa; phylum Chordata; class Amphibia; order Anura; family Ranidae; genus Rana; species Rana temporaria. The sequence continues at coordinate 199,563,692 of NC_053491.1, read as the reverse complement.
GATGTCTGCATCATGGGGGGGGACATACCTGACACCCATGTCACTCACCAATCAGCCAGCTGTCTCCATACATGTTCAGTTCCAAATCTCTGGAGATTTTGGTCTGCCGGAATATATAGCTGTCATGGCAGGATCCAGGGAATTTTGCACAGACGTGCCAGATGAGGCCATGGGCATCTACGATTACCTGGACATTTATGGAATGCCAGTGCTTCCGATTCCGGAACAGGTGCTCTGTCTCATGGGGGGGCTGTAGTGCCACATGGGTACAATCAATGGCCCTGATAGTCTGTGGGAATCGGGCAATGTAGTAAAAGTCCGTCATGGTTTGCAATCGCTGGTCCTCCTGGGTGGGTTTTTGAAATTGATTGGCCATGCGTCTCAGTATTGCAGGGACTACTTGATGGACACACCTGCTCATGGAGGATTGTGCCATCCCAGCCAGACCTCCACATGTGCGTTGGAAAGACCCAGTGGCAAGGAAATGGAGTGTTGCCATTACTTTGATGAGAGGTGGCAGGGCATGGGATCGTTGGGTTGGGGTGGTGAGATCATCCTGCAGGATTCGGGTTAATTCAAGGATGGCTTCCCGGTTAAAACGGAAGTTGCCATAGACCTCAGAAGCAGGCATGCCAAAGAGATCTCGGCGTGGGCGGTATACCCTCTCCTGTGCCCTCCTCCTCCTCCTCTGTGCCCTCCTCCTTCTTTGCGCCTCTAAAGTAGCGAGTGCCGTTAGGATCATGGATGGCCCGGGCATGTTGGCAGACAGATTGAAGTCCAGCAAATATGTGTGCTCAGCTCTTCCTCAATGCTGTTGCTTCAGCAGACCTTTACACAGCATGTGTAAAATTAGGGCTGCTTTTATAACGTGTAAATTTGCGCAGGGAAACTAACAGGTGCGCACAGGGCGTAATCTACGGCGCACACACTTAATTATGTGGATCGCCCTATCTCCCTCATTTGCATCTTTGCCTATCAAAAACAGCGGCGTGACTCATTGTAATCATTTTAGGTAGGACGGAAAATACAGATTTTAAGGCGTAACTCGTTTTGAGGATCGGGCGCAATGATACGCGCGGGGTAAAATTAGAAATCTCGAGTTAAGTCGGCGCATCTGCTTTGTGGATTTGGCCCAATCTGTTATCCTCCATCTTGATCACCAGAGATAATAAGCTGTTCCTAAGGGAAATAGGGGGCTGACATCTATCTAAAGATGCTAGCTATCTGGTGTCAGTACTTTCTGAAACTCTGAAACAAAACAAATGAGAAGCCCTTACCTGCATACTTTTTCTAGGTCAGTGACTCAATATATTGTAGCAACAGTTCAGTAAAACAGCCAGGCAGCTAGCATTTCCAGAAAGAGAAGTTAGCAATGCCATCTAGCATGTATCTCTCTGGAAAGGTTTCCCTAGAGACAACGGTGTCATCACCGTAGCTGACTTACGGGAAGTAGATGCTGGCAGTGTAATGCAGTATCGCATATGCATGTGTTGCCCAAAGAGTAAATGACAGAAGTGCCCCAATACATTTTCTAGCGTGTTTTATTTTCAGTAAATAGTGAGTCACAACTTGTTTAATACAATTTCTGCTTGGCAAATAAAATAGAAGCGCAGTGTGTCCATAGATCTTGTATGCTGTTTAAATGACCATGAAGATATTATAATTGTAGCACACACTCTGTGATCCTTATCTGCTCTTCTGCAGCACATAATAAACTCCAGAATGATCTCCTTCTATTGCTATGTGACTAAAGCCTCAAACACAATATGGGATTATCTGACGGGAATTTGTGTGATGACAGGCTGTTGTCGGAAAATCCGACCTTTTGTACGCTCCATCGGACAATTGTTGACAGATTTTCTGCTGACAAATGTGGGATAGCATGCTTTAAAATTGTCCGCCAACAAATGGGTGTTGTCGGCTTATCCGATCATGTGTACAGAAGTCCTTCGGACAAAACTCCAAAGTACAAACACGCATGCTCAGAAGCAATGCTCACCATAAACAACATTAACACGTATGAAAAAACATGTAGTTTTGTGTTTGTTGGCCGACAATTCTTTGCCGCTTGTATGCAAGACAAGTTCACGGCCAATGCCCTTCGGACAAAAGTCCTATGATTTGTCCGATGAAAATCTGATCGTGTGTATGGGGCTTAAGAGTCCACACTTTTTTTTTTTAAGTTTGAGAACAGGTTTTCAATTTTTCCGATGGAAAAAAAATTCCTATCGGAAAATACATTTGTCTATATGGAATTCCGACAGGAAAAGAAACATGCATGGTCGGAAACAATTCGACACGTGTTTGAAAGCATTGAACTTCTTTTTCTCATCATGTCGTAGTGTTGTACGTCACTGCGTTCTTAACACTCGAAAGTTCAGAGAACTTTTGCGTGACCGTGTGTATGCAAGCCAAGCTTGAGCGGAATTCCATCGGAAAAACCATCCAACTTTTTTTCCGCCTAAAATTCCGCTTGTGTGTACAGGGCATAACTTAGCCCTGGTTCACACTGACAGCGGGATTGAAATTGTGCAAGTTCAGTTGAATTTGCATGATTTCATTCCCGCATGTTAGTCCCGACTTCGGGGGGGGGGGGGGGGATTTCAGAGACATCTGTGCGGGTTGCTGAACAGATGTCTATACAAATCCCATCCCGAAGTCGCCAAAAGTAGTGCAGAAACTACTTTTGGAAATCGGTACGGCGCCGCTAAGTCGGCGTTGCACCCATACGGACGGTGCCATTGCCGGCAATAGCCGCTGATTTGGCATGCGATTTGACATGTCAAATTACATGCCAAATCGCTGCAATGTGAACCTAAGCTAAAGGCAATTTTAACTTTTGGATAGAAAGGAGAGGGATTAGAACACGTCAGGTCAATGTTAATGTCTGTACTCCCACCCGTTAAAGGGATTTACCCTCTATATTTGTCCTGTTTACTATTATCACTGAGGCTGGGTTCACATTTAATTTGTATGCGGCTCACAGCAGGGGTCCGGTGCGTCTCTGTTCTCCGTTTTAGGGACAAATCAGGCCCCGTACACACGACCGAGTTTCTCGGCAGAATTCAGCCAGAAACTCGATGGGAGCCGTATTCTGCCGAGGAAACCGGTCGTGTGTACACTTTTGGCCGAGGAAACCGACGAGGAACTCGTCGAGCCAAATAGAGAACATGTTCTCTATTTCCTCGTTAGTCAATGGGGAAACTTGGCTCGCCGAGATCCTCGGTGGCTTCACAAGGAACTCGACGAGCAAAACGATGTGTTTTGCCCGTCGAGTTTCTCGGACGTGTGTACGGGTCCTAAGGCCTGATTTTTTGCCTGAATTCAAGCCTGAAACAGAGCCAAAGATACACAGGACCCCTGTGCAATTAGGTGTGGAGATGTGTGAACCGGCTTCATTGAGAGCCGATCACAGCCTCCTGTCATGCGAATGGGATGAGGGAGACCAAGCATCCAATTTGCATAAGTGTGAACCTAGTCTGAGAGAAGAAATGTAGGAAAATCAAAAATTTTGGTTTGTCACCAAAACAGGAATAGAGAGGAAATCCTATAATGCGAACAATCACTCTGGTGACAACCAGGGATTCCCTCACTTTGAAGAGATTTCCTCTCACTTCCTGTTTTGGTTTTGGGACAGCAGGTGAGGAGAAATCGTAAAAATGTGTTACCCCCCCCCCCCCCCCTTTTAAAAAATAAAATAGGTTTTGCCTTTAGTTCTCCTTGAAATAAGCTAACTTGCATGTCTCATCTGACCGCCACAACATTGTGGGTTTACCCTTTTCCCAATACATGCAGCATTTATAAACAAGTGTATAGCATTCCTGTAAGGAAGACTGACAGGCAATTTTACATTGTAAATTCTGACAGCTATATCTCCACGTTCTGGAAATGCCATGGAAACAGTGTATTATTTTCGATCTTAGAACATGTCGGTGTAATTGTAATAAGCACAAAGAACAGCCAACACATTTGTATTGTGACACTTGCTTGTGACATTGTGATCAGGTTAAAATAACCTACACCAACAACATACAGGGCTCCTTAGTCATCACTTAGCTACGGGGCTCTGTATACCTTCATGCCTTTAAATCAGAGGAAATGTAAATGCAATAAACTATTTATAGCGTTTCTTCCTTGAAACCAAGAACACAAATGAAACAACGCTAGAAGCAATTGAATAAACAGCAGTAGCTGGACGGCTCCTTCCTGTTAGCAGCCCCACAGTGTAAATTGTTCTACCCAGGCTAGATAGTTCAGATTTCATCATTTTTCCAGCTCAAAATAAAAGCAGAAATCTTATTGGTTGCTTGGGAAATTTGGAAATGTTGGTTCACTCTCGTATGAAAATGCAATTCTCTGCTATTTTTTTAAACGTCCCCCTGGAGGTTTAAAAATAATAAAATAAGCAGCTCTGGCTGCAATACTCACCTCAGTCTGTAGCTGTCCCCCCAGACCTATTTTTCGCCCATGATCTTCACCTTGTAATGATGATGATGCATCTAAGAAAGACTTTAAAGCAGAACTTCATAGCTGGATTCAGGTAGATGGGCGCATCTTTCAGGCGGCGTAGCGTATAGTATTTACGCTACGCCGCCTTAAGTCAGAGAGGCAAGTGCTGTATTCACAAAGCACTTGCCTCCTAAGATACGGCGGCATAGTGTAAATGGGGCCGGCGTAAGCGCGCCTAATTAAAATGAGGATGAGGGGGGCGTGTTTTATGTAAATGATTGGTGACCCGACGTGATTAACGTTTTTTACGAACGGCGCATGCGCCGTCCGTGTACATATCCCAGTGTGCATTGCTCCAAAGTACGCCGCAAGGACGTATTGGTTTCGACGTGAACGTAAATTACGTCCAGCCCCATTCACGGACGACTTACACAAACGACGTAAAGTTTTCAAATTTCGTCGCGGGAGCGACGGCCATACTTAACATTGGCTAGGCCACCTAGGGGGCAGCTTTATCTTTCCGCCGGCGTACCTCTTACGGAAACGGCGTATCTTTACTGCGACGGGCGCATGTACGTTCGTGAATCGGCGTATCTAATCATTTGCATATTCTATGCCGAACTCAACGGAAGCGCCACCTAGTGGCCAGCGCAAATATGCACCCTAAGATACGACGGCGTAGGAGACTTACGCCGCTCGTATCTTAGCCTAATTTAAGCGTATCTGGTTTCCAGAATACGCTTAAATTTACGACGGCGTAGATTCAGAGTTACGACGGCGTATCTACTGATACGCCGGCGTAACCCTACGTGAATCTAGCTATCAGTAATTTTTTTCATCTTTCCATCTAATAAATCTTCTACCCTTGTTGTTTTAACTTTGGATGGTAAAACAGTAAATACTTTATACAGCACACTTCCTGTTTCTTGTCTAGTAAAAAGCCTAGGTTTATGACATTGTGCACAGCTCTCTCTCTCTCACTCTTGTGAGAGTTTGCCGAGAAGGTAGAGGGGATGAGTCATAAGAGGGCCAATGAGAGCTGCAGAGCTGGAGGTGTGTGTGTGTCTGTGTAAATCCAGGAAGTAAATCCAGGCAGCAGCTTCAGTTGCCCACAGTTAAAATGATTGCAGCCACACTCAGTGAAGGGAGATTTCTGCAGCATATTTGACACGTACAGAATCACAGTATATATAAAATAATATGCAAAGTGGTTGGAGGGAAGCTTCAGAATGGAAAAGATGTTTTTATTACAGACTGCAGTTCCTCTTTAAATAAAGGGTGTCATTGCTCTACTCCCGAGCAATGATGCTTTGCATTCACAGCGTACTGGTGCCATCATGCCATCGTCCAGAGTTGTCCATCATTGTAAAAAGGCCCAAGATCAGTCGTTCTCCAGCTTACTAGTGCCGTGACCCCTTGATAAAATTTCCCAAGTTGTGAGGCACCCCAAACAGTAAAATTATTTTCGTATCGTGGGTTGTCAGCACATAAGGCAAGACAAGTAATTTGCAGCCCTAACCCACGGCCATTTAGCGCTCCCCAAGTCCCTTCCACTCGTACAGTATTGAACCCCCTTATGGTACATTTTAGAATGTACAACTTTTTGTTTTCCATTCTTTCCCTTTTACCTCTCACTTTAAAGGTGGATGTTACGTGTAGTAGGACTAAGGACTTAAATCTCAATTGAAATTACAGACAGAATGACAGAAAAGATTATTCAGACAGATATACATTGTACTATCAACCTCCCTTTTCATAGTATGGACTGTGAAGTGCATCCAAATATAACTCTGCAGCTCAGTGGGTAGATACCACAGTTTGTTGAAAATACTGCCTAGAGCAGTGTTTTTCAACCTTTTTTCAACCAAGGCACCCTTTAAAATCTGTCAGAATCTCGAGGCACACCAAACCAAAAATTTGGAAAAAAAAAAATTATGCCACTTGCTATTTGCACAGTGGTTCAATTAATTAAAACAAAACACAATATAATACCCCAATTTGTTGGTATAGTGTGAAATATGATGTTATGGCGGGTAAATAGATATCTAACATGTCATGCTTTAAAATTGCGCACACTCGTGGAATGATGACAAACTTTGGTACTTCAAAATCTCCATAAGCAACACCTTGTCTTATTTATTAAACTTTTTTTTTTCACTGTCCCTTTTGGATTGTTTCTCAGGCAAGACGGAGGAAGAGGGGGGACATCCCCTCCCGTCGCTTCTGAAAGCGTTCCAGTGGCTCAAAAACCACTCGGAACGCTTTCATGAGAAAGCCAGCCACTGCTTGTAAAAAAACAATACCAAGGTTATGGCTGATATCTTCATTTTAGGGCATTTTCACATTGACTAATTCCATTGCAAGCATGGTGATTTTATTTATTTTTTATATAATATACATGGGCTATGTGGGTTATTATTGATAATGATAACTGTAAACTTCAATACTGCAGTTTGGCCACAGCGCAGGATACCAGCGGTTTTCATGTGGTTTCTCATAAACTTCTATTATGTAGTACATTTTTGGTACATTTTTTGAAAGCACACCAAAAATAAGGGACATAATAGAAGTCAATAAAAAAACACATGAAAACCGCAGGTACCCTTCGCGGCCAAAGTGCAGGATTGAAGTATACAGTTATTATCAAAAATAACCCATATAGCCCATGTATATTATATTGCATTTAAAAAATTCACAATGCTTGCAATGAAAAGTGAGGCAATGAAAGTGCCAACAAGTGTTATATAGTTTATTTTTTATTTTTAGAAACACCATGCCTGCAATAAAAACTAATTATACATTAAATATGACAGGTACAAGTACTGTACCTGTGTCTCCTCGCTGTTTTGTTTCCTACTCGTGGTGTTCTTCTTCTCCTCCCCTCAGGGAAACGCGCGCCAGCCAGCATCTATTCCCGAGGCTCACACGTCACAGATATCAGTGCGTGCGACTGTCCCTTAAAAAAATTGTATCATTATTTCCAGAGCTTTTTTTCTCAGAAAATAGGTGCAGGAACTCTACCACGACCCGTTCAGATTTCACAAACAGTAGAAGAATCTTAAAGGGGCATTAAATACCAGAATTGCATTACATACAAAGTGCAGAGTTCAGGGGGTTACAAAGCTGTCACTGGTAAACACAGAAACCAGACTTCTGTGTTTACAAGTGATTGTGGTGAGCAGGCACCAAAGGGTCTGAGCCAGAGGTGGTGGAACTGAGTTCCTCCCAATTCCCCCTGAAAAAAAGCCCTGATTATTTCTATTACAAGGAATGTAATAGAAATGAGGATGACAGATCCTCTTTATGGAGAGATCTGGGGTCAAAAGACCTCAAATCTCTTCTTTAGAGAAACAAAATGTTACCCCAGCTCCACTGCCAATATAGAAGTCCACGAACTGTGATCCAGTGCTCTAGCCAGGCCGTCCAAGCCCCATAAATACAATACTTGAATCAAAAAGGGCCGGCAACTCAGGTGCTCTTGAATAAAAGTCCTTTATTGGTTACATGGGTACACGGGTACAGGCTATATGCTGATGCGTTTCGGCTAAGAAGCCTTTATCAAAGCAATGCATGTAACCAATAAAGGACTTTTATTCAAGAGCATCTGAGTTGCCAGCCCTTTTTGATTCAAATCTCTTCTTTACCTTAAAAAGGAAAAGATTAAAAAAATGTATATTTACTTTCCGCCTAGACCGGAAATTATGTAATGACGCCACTCCGGTACTCCAAGGCCATAGAGGCAATCAAAAAGGATTTACTCTTTAATCGCCTGTGGGAGCAGCCAGCCACACCATCGAATCGTTTCTCGGGTAGGCCAGTGGAAACGGTAAGCCCAAGAGATACCGGCTCTAAGAAAATTATACCGGAGTTATAGCTGATATCATTACTGTGCTCCAAAAGATTATTAACGCAAAAACAGGGAAAGGCCTTATCTCAAAGATATTTTCACATATAATAAAGGGGAGATTGGGAGGGACAGAGGCCTCTAGGTACAAGTGAAGTGGGAACAAGATGTGGGAAATATATCTGAAATACAGTGGAATAGAATCCTTGAACTTGCACCAATGGTATCGCTTTCCCCCCTCCCAGAGGATGTCACACCTGTTTTTATTATATAGAACCTATTACACTCCATGTAAACTTTTCCAGTTTGGCTGGAGACCGGACGCAAGTTGTCCCAGGTGCGGGGATATAGAGGGGGACTTGATCCACATGTTCTGGAGATGCCTGAAGTTGTTCCGCTACTGGAGGGAGGTAATAGGAATTATCGACCGGGTGTTTGGAACCTCTACAGAGTTGGAGGTGAAGCATTGTTTCCTGGGATTAGTAGAAGGAGTGGGCAACCCAGGAAACACCCAGGTCATGGTTCTGAGATGCCTATTTCAGGCCATGAAGCTGATCACCCTAAGGCCTTGTACACACGGTCGGACCAAATCGATGAGACTGGTCAGTCGGACCGTTTTCATCGGTTCACCTCTGAAGTGGCCTGACGGCCTGATATGTGTACACACCATCAGTCCAAAATCCGAGCGGGTCAGAACGCGGTGACGTAAAACACACGACGTGCTGAATAAAACGAAGTTCAATGCTTCCAAGCATGCGTCGACTTGATTCTGAGCATGCGCAGGTTTTGAACCGATGCTTTTCTGTACTAACCATCGGTTTGGTCCGATCGCCCAGCGGTCCAGCGGTTCGGTTTTGAAGCATGTTTAGAAATTTTGGACCGAAGGAAACCAGACCACTAGCCTATACACACGGTCGGTTTGGTCCGATTAAACTGAACTACGGTTCATTCTCAGCGGACCAAACCGACCGTGTGTACGAGGCCTTAGATGGCAGTCGGCACTACCTCCGTCCAGCAGCGAATGGGTAAATAACATGAATGTGGTAATTCTCAAGGAGAAATCGGTATGTGTCCAGCAAGGGGGACTAGAAAAATACGATAACATCTGGAAACCCTGGTGGGAAGCATGAGGGATTAACATTTAAATAACAAACAGGGTATTATAGAAGTCAAATGATGAAGGTGACCCAACGGAAACTAAGACTAAGATAAAGGAGAGTGAAAAGGATGGATGAGTGAGCGACTTAGATGGTGGTGAGTGAGTCTAATGGTTGGTTTAGGATGGCAGTGCCAAAAGAAGAACTAGACAGGGTTATAGGCACGTAGACATCCCTACTCAGGAAACCCCCAAGGCCTTAACTGTAGATCTCTTCTATTTATAATTAATCTGATGTGGGAGAATGAGAGGGGGGATGGAACTTTGGGGGTATGTTCTTACTACTTGATGGTGTGTGTTGTAAAAACAAAAACAAAAATTCATTAAAGAAATAAAGTTTAAAAAAAAAAATGTATTACCTGCATGGGAGGCCACTGGTGACTAAAACACCATGGCAAATCCATTACTGCCATTTGCTGCCCACTAGAGTTTTTTTGTATCTGGAGATTTACCCACAACGATGCTGGCTGCTCTGGTTATTGTTTTATATACACATACCAATTATAATATATAACTGGTTTACATAGAAGACATTTACACTGTGTCAGGACATGAGGGGTGAAGTTTTTTAACTGTCCATCATTTATTGCATGTTTGGGATATGTTTTAGGAAAGTATTAATAAAGGAATTTGTAACAACGCCTGTCAGGAACTGCCTAATTCCTGGTAATGCGTCACACTTATCAATGTTGATATGATGGAAGATAAAGTGTGTTGAGGCAAGATCCAGTTTTATTTATTCATTTTTTGATTTAAAAGGTTTCGTGGAAAGCACCCTCTTCATGACAGAATCCAATAATTTGAGTTTTACAGACCTGGTAGGATATTTTATGGTATTTTTGGTGTAAAACTTACATTTCCACTAAGAGAAGATGTTATTTTGAGGCATTTCTGGACAAAAAAACAGTTAAGAATCATAACAGGATGGTGGGAAAGGAAGAAAAAAGTACCAAGTGATAATTTTGTCTTTTTTTTCCTGAACTCAATGGAAACCCTTAAAGCATAAATCAGTAAGCAAAATTTAGACTCTATGCCCCAAAGCTCTGCCACAATTCCTTCACGAACACCTACAAGTGAGAAAGCCTCAGCCCAATGCACTGAGGGTTGCAGGGAGAGTGTGGTAGAGCTAAAAGCTACTTTTTGCATGTTGATCCTCTTAATTCGGAGAACATGACTGCCATTGTTGCCCTCTTATTTAAAATGGTAGTTAACAGGTTGGCTGGTTGGTCACTGACCAAAAACAAGCATATAGGAAGTTAAGTCAGAGAAAGTTCATATGCCATTCTTATGCTTGGCCAGTGATTCAGTACTGAAAGCCTTGGATCATCATTTATTTATATCATTTATCTATTTAGAATATATAAGGGGGCAATATCCATGAACAATTCTCAACAATACTTCTCTACATTTGTGTAGAGTGATGGTCACTGAAAACTGTTACAGCCACTTCTAGACACCTATTCTTGTCAGCAGCCTGTCTTTTTGTTAAAGAGACAGGATCCAAGACCTCCAGTTCCCAGTTACTCTACTGAATATCACTGTTTTATTTAGGTGGCTCTACTTTTTGCTTCATAGCCAGGGTGGTTCTTATCCAGGACAGAACCACTTATTGAGAACCTGGTCCCTTTGTTGGACCTTGGACATGTTGCAAATATTGTTAGGCCTAACATGCATAGGAAGGCTATATGTGTCTTGATTCGTATGAATTTGTGTAAAAATAACCTAAAAGTCCACTCATTCCCTCACTACCTAGTCTTATTTGCGTTTCTTTTTCTATATAATACATTCCTCCCAACTTGGTGAGATGGGAAAGATGGACAAAGACAATGGACACGCCTCTGCCTGGATTTAAGTAATGCGGACTATGAAGATTATCACACACACTTTTCCCTTACTTTGTCTTTTCAAATCAACAAATAGAATAATGTAAAGGTTAGATAGATGGTTCAGTGCAGGAAAACACTTGTGTTAGATAAATATGGCATTTTGCATAAGGATCTATACATCGGGCCAAAAAGGATGGGCAACTAAGGAAGAAAGAGGGGCAGAGGAACTTGAGGAACAGTTGGGAGGTATGTTAACTTATTTTGTACAACTATGCAGTATATTACAATAAAAGGCTAGGTAGTCTTGTATGTGTACTTTAATGCTGGGAGGTAATTTAACTTTAATATACAACTACATTATATTACAATAAAAAGCTAGATGGTCTTGTATGTGCCTTTTAAAAATGTATAGTAACAAAGACTGGGTTCTTACAATTACCAGGTGTAAGTTGTGAGTAGTATTATTAGAAATTTAAAAATAACTTTCATTATCAGAGAGAAGGAAATACTGCCCTGGAAAGAGTAAGGTCAGTGTAATAGCTTTGCTTACATCGGTTTCGTTGACGACAGAAGTAAATTGCACCACTCATCCATGGTTTCCAAGGCAACAGAACTAGAGGCTTAGCCTGTCTGATGCTCTGATCATAGGTTTAATTTATTTAAATATTTTAAAATCTTTGACATGCTCCAAGTCAGATCAAGTTCTGTTTTCTTTAGGAAAATGCCTCAAAAGTTGTAACCATCGATTTTAACTCAATCTTTTTATATCGATATGAAACTGCTGAAGGGAAGCACATTAAAGATGGAGAAATACCAATAGAATCTTTTCTGTATTTATCAAGCCTGGCTACTACAGTATATGTGTGAAGGCAAGAATACTGGGGAGCAGTGTAATGAAAGCACCACGATGTCTATAAAATATATAGCAATAGATCCCTTATACATAAAAAAACACATGCATAATAATGAGCTTTAAAGATTCCATACTGGAACATTTAAACATTTTTAAATAGACTGTGGCTTTTATAATATAGCTGTTAGCAGTTTTATATTGCACCTCGAGGCGCCTGCTCATATCTACAGCAGCTTTCAAGCATCTCTGCTACAGCCGAATGGCAGAAAGGCAATGCTCTATCACTTCCCACACTTTACTTTAATAGGCTGCCTGATTGGCCAATAGGAACATCTATTTAGAAGGCCCAACATTCATATGTAGCAAAGGTGAATGCTTGCTGGGTCCTTGCATGTTGTCAGTTGACATTTGAAAGTATGTGTTCACTATTTACTAAAACTAGAATCTTACAAGTCACACCTGGATGGCCCACCACTGGATGAAGCAGCCAACAGCAAAACCACACCAATAGTGAATTCAGGGGTGCCCGTCAATTAAGGGCGCACGGGTGCCGCCCCCTACACATGCGTCCGGACCCCATGCAGGACTCTGGGCGCATGAATTCCAATGGATGGGTTTGAAGCACCTAGAGCCAGAGGCTCTAATAGGCTTCAAAATAAGATTGCCTTGGGGCACAGAGAATGAGAACCGAGCCCCCCCCCCCCCGGACGCCCTGGGCGTGGGGGGGTTGTTTTACGCCACCATAAAAAAAAAAAACACCAGCCGCCACAGAGTGCATTTGAATATCTTCTGGACAACTCCTGCAAACCTATTGTTTGAAGTCCTGCTTTACAAGAAGGGGACTACTGAGGACTAGTAGAATCACGCTGCCGTCGCTCCATTAACATAGTGAGACCCTGAAATTCATCAAAAAAACGATAATGGCACACACAAAAGCATAGAGGAACCTGTAGGGGGTTTGTTTATTACACTCTGCCCTGTACGCACAGGCTGAATGTCAGGAGACATCAGCCAGTTCAATAAAAACCGTCTGACATTCAGTGTATGTCAGTCTGTCCGACTGACATACCGAGATCAATGAAGTTCAATAGGCAGTTTGGCTCTTCTGCTTGATTCTGAGCATGCACGTTTTTTTCACGTTGTATTTGCATACAGACGACCGCGATTCCCGATAGGAATTTTTCCTGTCACGAAAATGTAGATCCTACTCTCAATCTTTTCTTGGCAGGAATTCTCACAGAAAAAGTGTGATGGAGCATACATATGATCGGAATTCCTGACAAAAAGCTCACATCACACTTTTCTTGTTGGGAAAACTGATCGTGTGTACGAGGCATTAGTGTGCATGTACAACAGTGCCCCATTCATTTCTATGGATAAGACATACATAGAACTACTGAAGGCGGCCATACACGGTTCGAATTTCGAAAATCGTATCAAAGAATATTCGTATGGATTTCACACCGTTAGTGTGCTGCATCAACAACCGATTTTCGTGCGGCAAACAAATTTGAGGAAATGTTGGAAATTTTTTGAAAAACGAACGATTTTCTGTTCAATGATGGAAGAATCGTACGAGAAACGTAATAGAAAAAAAATACGCATGTGCAAGAAAAGAAAATTCCCAGAGGGAAATTAATATTCCCAGGAACATGAAGGTTTCGTCGGCCGAATTTCAAAAATCAATGGTGGCATCATCGGATCACAAAAAAAACGAACTTTCTGATTTTGAAAGGAAAATTTGTTTGAAATTCGACCGTGTATGGCCTGCTTTAGAATATATTTTTTTTGCAAAATAGGCTGTGGGGTGTGGGGCAGAACTGCACAGTAATTATTACTGGATCGAGGAGGGAGGTAAGAATTTGAGCTGGTAGGCAGTATTCAGAGAGGGAGGAGAATCAATTAAAGAACCACTGTACCAAAGATATACTCTAGCTGTCCTTTAAACAGTAGAATTGAAACAAACCGAACAAATACATTTGGATTCTGTCGAGCATAATTAAAATGAAACATGCCACTACATAATCAAAACAAGGGTCGTTGGGCAAGTATGGTTATTTTTTTGTATCTATGTAGCATTGGTCTCACACAATGAAAATGGAAAATGTTTGTATCATAAAGGTCAAACCTATGTTAGTTATTTCACAATGCTTATCACGGGGTATAGTTAGAACGAACAGACATTTCCTCAATGTTGATGCTCTTACCTTGTAATTTCTAGCTCCATTAATGCCATTTCCTTCTCTGTATACTACTTATGCTCCTTTCAAAAAACGTCCTATTCAAATGCTTGAAAGGTAGCTCAATAGAACAAGGATGCTGTAAGTTATATGGTTGGGGTCTGTCTTTCACAGCAGTTACTGACACATGAAAGAAAGCGGCAGACAAAAAAACATATACTTGTAAAAACATTGGGTCATTCTTTTTCTGCTAGGTACAATTTGCAGGTGCGGAATGCTGCTGCACTTAAGTATCTATGGTTCTTTCTTGTTGCGCTTAATAAAGGACATCTTTGTATCATTTATCGTAGTGTTCTTAATTGCCTTTCACCTGCACATCATCATGGACAATGCAAGACTCATATTGTAATGTGAAGGTTCTCATTTACCTGAATCATTGTGTAGTTAAAGTATTAGTAGTTAGTTTCAATAAGTCAAGCAAAAACAAATGGAGAAGCAGAACACAGATGTAGCACCCTTCTGGGTTTAGGTAAGGTTGTTAGGTACATTTAGTTTGGCTCCACTGTAATTAGTGGAGCAGGGGTTGATTAGGGCTACTCAGGGTTTCACAGGCTGCTGCTCTGGTACTTCCCCCTGTATTCTGGAAAATCTCTGGAAGTTTCCAGAACAGAGTGGGAGGACAAAGGCTGCAGCTTGAATGGTTATGGAACTTCCACCAATCCTGGGGAGGTGTTCCCAGAAGGTGGGGGGAAGAGCTTCTAAATAGTTTGAGCCTGAGCAGCAAAGAGAGATTACAGCATGCTAGAGTAAGGCAGCATTTCATTATCCAGCCCCGAGGAAACCTCTGCTGAGGCGCCTTGCCCTCCTGGGCAGAAGCCAGCAAAAGGTTCCAGCTAGGCTTAGCTGAGGGGACCAGAATAAAAAACATCCCAAGAACCCAGGGGTCAGGAGAGAGCTCATGGGAAGAGAGCCAGGAAGGAAGCTGTAGGAGAGAGCCCAAGTTGTCCTAGAGGCTGAGTGAGTCTTCATCACCCTCACAAGAATAGAGGCTGGTGGAAATCGGCAGGGGGCAACCGATAATCCTGTGGCAGAGGGACACCCCACGTGCTGTAAAAGTGACTGTGTAGAGTCTTAGTCTTGGGAAGAAGACAGGACCAAAGGCAGCATAGAAATTCTATAGGACTTTGGCTGAGTAAAGTACAGCCTGAAGTGTGCCAGTAACGCCAAGCAGGGGTGCAATACCATCAGGGTTTGTAGCTGAAAGAGTACAAGCTTTTTTTGTAAAGAAGTGGACAAGTGCAGCCAGAAAGTTAGTAGTCCTCAATCAGTTCATGTCCTTAAGTTCTGGGGAGAGGGGGTTGTTAAAGTATAATCAGAAGAGATTTATTTTAAAAACAGTAAATATTAGTGGAAAAAAAGCTATTTTCTGCTGTACAGTAATAGCTTGAGAATAGACAGTTGCACACAGATTTATCAGTAAATTTGTCAGTGGAGGCACTGCAAATGCGATAAAATAATCACAGTGATCTATTTTCACACAAAAAGTGAACTGGAGATGGAGGGGGGAAATAAAGAATGGAGGATGCAGCCTGGGCCGGACTAACCATTGGGCTTGACTGGGCTCAAGCACATGGGCCCCGCCCAATGGGGGCTCCGTCCGTTTACGTAAAAAAATAAAAAATCAATATTATGCCAGTTATTTACTTTTTCATTTAAAGTGTGTTGATTGGTCTAGCATTTTTACCTGTTCTAGGGACATTGATCATTTTTGTCCTCCGTCCAAGTAGACAAACTGTCTTTCTTTTATTATTACCCTTGTGAAGCTATTTTTGTAATATTATGCCCGGTGTCTGTCCTTTTGCTGGATGTGGCATGTTACTTTGGCTTCAATTGCTGGATTTGCCCTTTGAATACATTGTACTTTTTTGTTCCATGCATAGGTGTGTGCTACCTGATGTCAGCATAAGTAGCACCCACCAGTCAGTGTGCTGTTAAGGGCTTACTGGTGAAGTATAGATTGAATGTATAGAACCCAAAAAACTGGGAAAAGTCACAGAAATTCCAATGAAAGCCCTTTTGAAACTATTGGGGGACAGGGTTGGACTGGCCATCGGGACTACCGGGAGTTTCCCGGTGGGCCGATGGCTCAGTGGGCCAGTTGTCACTCAGGGGCGTCGGGAGGGGGTGGCTAAAGCCCCGAATGGGTCCCCAAAAAGCCCGGAGTCCGCCCTGACTGTAAACATCCAGACCAGTGATGATTGGTGGGCAAGCGGGGGCGTGCGGCCGCAGTGAGAGTGGAGCTGTCAAAACGATGTCGGGGATGGGCGGGGCCAATATGCGGGGGCACCCCCATCATCAGTGCTTAGATGTGACAGCTCCACTCTCACTGCAGCAGCAAGCCCGATACCAATGTGCGGGGATCCTTTCCTCCAGTACATTTGCAAACACTGCCTGTATACACTCTGACAGTTAGAATGTATACAGGCAGTGTTTGCTATGTACTGGACGAAGGGGGCCCCGCACATCGGTATCGGGTCATGCGGCTGCAGAGTCTGACTGCTGGCTGGGGAGGAAGGTGGTGGCCGCACCCGTTGCCACTACTGCAAGTGCACGGTTCCAGTGCAGGCTGCAGAGTATTGCTGCTGGAGGGGGTGCATGGCGGGTGGAGTGCACTGTGCAGGGTGACAACAGTGAACCTGTTGAACATCCTGCCTGTGTGTCCTCTTCTCTCCCGTGTAACTCCTCCTCCTTCCCCCCCACAGCCGCTCTCATCCATACAAACAATAGAAGACAGACTGTCCTAGCAGAAGTTGCTGTTAAAAAGTTAAAAAGCCTGTGATTGGTTGCTAGGGGCAGTCCTAGCAACCAATCGTCTGTCTGTAACATTGAAAGTTGAACAGCTCCCGCCTTCTGCTTGGACGCTTCGCATCCTCTGAGTGTCTTCTCCCTGCTGTGTAAGGTAAGGGAGGGGGCACTGACATAAAGGGAGCTGTGTTTTGTTGCAAAGGATACCAAAAAGAAGGGGACTGTGTAAGGAGGGGGGTCAGTGTTTGTGTAAGGAGGGGGGGTCAGTGTTTGTGTGAGGGGGGGGGTCAGTGTTTGTGTGAGGGGGGGGGTCAGTGTTTGTGTAAGGAGGGGGGGATAGTGTTTGTGTAAGGAGGGGGGGGGGTCAGTGTTTGTGTGAGGGGGGGTCAGTGTTTGTGTGAGGGGGGGGGTCAGTGTTTGTGTAAGGAGGGGGGGTCAGTGTTTGTGTGAGGGGGGGGATAGTGTTTGTGTAAGGAGGGGGGGTCAGTGTTTGTGTAAGGAGGGGGGGTCAGTGTTTGTGTAAGGAGGGGGGGGTCAGTGTTTGTGTGAGGGGGGTCAGTGTTTGTGTGAGGGGGGGTCAGTGTTTGTGTGAGGGGGGGTCAGTGTTTGTGTGAGGGGGGGGATAGTGTTTGTGTAAGGAGGGGGGGTCAGTGTTTGTGTAAGGAGGGGGGGGGGTCAGTGTTTGTGTAAGGAGGGGGGGGGTCAGTGTTTGTGTAAGGAGGGGGGGGTCAGTGTTTGTGTAAGGAGGGGGGGGTCAGTGTTTGTGTAAGGAGGGGGGGGGTCAGTGTTTGTGTAAGGAGGGGGGGGACAGTGTTTGTTTCAGGAGGGGGGTCAGTGTATGTGTCTGATTTTTTTTTTAATATGCAGCGGGGGGGGGGGGGGGGGGAAATGCACTGCCGCTGGTCATAGTAACTGATTTATTAGACCCTTTCACACTGAGCCGCCCATAGCGTCGGCGGTAAAACGCCGCTATTTTTACCGCCGACAATTGCGTATAGTTTGTGTGTGTGTGCAAAAATTAAGTGGGCCGGTCTGGATGAAGTCCAGGGCCAAATTTTTGTCCCAGTCCACCCCTGTTGGGGGAGAAGGTACAAGCTAAGGACAAAATAATGCTTTTGCAAACACAGGCAGCAAAAAAGTAAAATAAAAAAAACATTTAAAGCAACAGTAAACAAATACAAAATAAGGAAACATACAAATGTTCATTTAATGGAAAAAACAAAAAACAAAAAAAAAAAACAACCAAATTGAACCCCACCCTGCACAATTTTGGAAAAAAGGAGAATCATGATTTTTTTGCTTAGAATAAAGATCACGATTTTCATGGCGTAACATCATCTTTATACTAAAAAAATTGGGCTAACTTTACGGTTTTGTCTTTTTTAAAATTCATTAAAGTGTATTTTTTTCCCGTTTGAAAGACAGCTGCGCAAATACAGTGCGACATAAAATATTGCAACAACCACCTGCTGATATATATATATATATATATATATATATATATATATATACTGTATATAATGTTTGGGGGGTTATAAGTAATTTTCTAGCAACAAAATAATGATTTTAACTTGAAACCAACAAGTGCCAGGAAAAGGTTTAGTCTTTAAGTGGTTAAACTTCCCTCATTTACAGACCTTTGATCTAAAAAATAAAATGTTACAATGTTTATAGTTAGCTGAGGAATGTTTTAAAACTTGGCAGACTGCCTGATTTTTTTAATTTTATTTTGTTTTTTGACAGCTGTCTGCTTGAACAGAGAACTCGGTAAAATGCTTTAGGATCGTGAGGGGGAAAGAATCGCAATCTCGATTCTTAACAATTAATCGTGCAGCTCTACCCCATCCTCATAATAAAAAAAGTGCTTATGAAGGTAGGGAGATGGCCAGTCAATTATTTTTTATAAACTTACCTCAAAGCAGTGCTGCATGGTGTAATGAGAAATCAAGTTTTCAGATATCGCTTGATTCATCCCTACTCTTTGGTTTTCCTGTGATGCTTCTCACACATTACTGCTTTCAATATATAATTTTCTCTGGTTTTGCACAAAACCATGCAACTTTATACTGAACACTGGATTGTTAAAAAATGAGTAGCTGGGTATGACTAAAGAAAAGCTTCTATTACGTGACATTTTTCCAGGATTCTTACTGGCAGTGGAATGGATTGGTTTTAAAATCATGTACTGGATGTGCTTGTACAGTCAGGCTGAGGAATTGCCTATACTGCATGGTAACACAAATCTCACCCAATTTCTTACTTGGAAGGTAGCAGTGTGAATTTTTCTCTTAGCATATGATCAATACAAATGCTCTGTTATACCTATATATTTAATTATTTTTACACTTGCCATGATCTCCCTTTTGGGACATTTTTATTGTATGAGTGTGCAAGTTCTAGTGAGAGGCATTGATTTGTTGACCATGAACCCTCCATCTAACCTACTTAGTGCTGAGTGCACATTTGATTATAGTGCTTATAGAGTGCTTGTCAAGTAGAAATGAATGGGCCGAACACTAATGCCATTGCATAACCATCGTTAGTAAGTAGAGGACTCACAGTCTCGCCTGTCCACTTCCTGCTCCAACACGTTTCACCCCACAAAGGTCTTAATCATGGAGATATAATTAAGGCCTTTGTGCATGAAACATGTTGAAGCAGGAAGTGGACAGGGGGGACTAAATGTTATGAATCCTCTACTTATTAAAGCTGGTTTTACATCAGTGTGCAGCCCATTCCTTTCTACCTAACAAACAGAGCAGCTGAGCAGTGATGAGCTCCTGGGTGTGCCTGATAAAATCTAGAGGTACAGGGCAGGGAAAGTGGCAAGTTTGGACAGACATATACAAACTGTGAATATTTGGGTGGGTTTATTTAGTACACAATCTGAGTCACATTTGTGTCTATAATCTTATTTACTATTAGCTGCTTAGCCGAGGCCTCAGTATAGTAATGTATAGACTATTTGTACAATTAAAAATTCTTTATTAAAGATGACATTTTTATCATATTGATAGTGATACCTATTGTGTCCCCAGATCTCATTTTGATTTCACCTTTTGCTACAAATTTTGTAATTTATTTGCTCATTAAGTCATGAAATTTAAACCATAATAAATCCCCTATTTGAAACAAGATAATCCCATAAGAGTGTAAAGAATCGCTCAGTCACATATTTATTTACTGGTAAAGATGTATCTGGAATATCTGTTACAACGCTAAAAGCCTGTGTGATAAAAATCTAATGGAATTAGCTATTCCCCAGATTGTGAACCGCATACTACTACTGAGGCCGCAGGGAAAGGGAATAGGATTCACTTCACTGCCCAACACTAATAAGAAGCACATGATTAAAGCAATGGCTGCCTTTAACACAGCAATATTGCAGATGTTTTGCTCTGTGACAGATTTCTGCACAGAAGTCTGCTGAAATACGTCTAATAAGGCTGTCCGTTCCCCTGTTAAAGGAAATTTCTACATTTCTGCTTTGGAAGCTTGTCTTACAGTGACACTGTCCTTGGGAAAAAAAGTGATAAGGCCCTACAGCTCTTAAGTGACACATTAGTAACACATCCGCTGAGTAGGGAGGGAAGATATATTTAAAAATGCTGTATTTGCAACAACAGTGTCTCTAAGAATTGATCTTATTAGGGGGTTTCAACATCCATCAGTCATACTTAGGATCATGTTTTTTTTGTAAATCTATGGTCACAGCATACATTCTCATTTTATAACATTAGCATTGTGATAGCAATACAAACCATAGTTATTTTTGACAATACAATGTAAAGGGTAACTCCACTTTCGTGGGGAACAAAATAGCAAATAAAGAAAAAATAATATAGCGCATACAACTGCGACACAAGTCATATTGCAATTGAATTTTATTAAAAATGACCTTTCCTTTTCAATCTGCAGCCGCTGTAATATTCTGTAAATGCAATGCATTATGGCCACCTGAAGTTGTTCTGTACATAGAATGTGCACTGACCACTCCCCAGAAACATCACTTCCTGCTTCTGTGATTGGCTCACCAATTTTCCCAGAAGTCTGCCTAAAGCTCGGATTTACTGACGGGAATTGTGTGATGGCAGGATGTTGTTGCATAATCCGACCGTTTGTATGCTCCATCGGACAATTGTTGTCGGATTTTCCAACAACAAATGTGGGATAGCATGCTGTAAAATTTTCAGACAACAAATGTGTGATGTTGGATTATCCGATCTTGTGTACACAAGTCCGTCGGAAAAGAAAAACAAAGTAAAAACATGCATGCTCAGAAGCAATGCTAACCATAACACAACAGTAGAAGTTGCCCAAAGGGTGGCGTGAAAGAGCTGAAAAAACACGTAGTATCGTGTTTGTTGGTGGACAATTATTTGCCGTTTGTATGCAATACATGTTCACGGTCAACGCCCTTCAGACAAAAGTCCTACGCTTTGTCCGCGGAAAATCCGATTGTGTATACCAGGCTTAAGGTACAAGTCAGATTTCAGGCATCCCCTGCAACAAAAATTTCATTTTTGGTGAGATACTGCCAGTAGGAACACATCTAAAGGGATGCAGGCCCAGCAGATTTCCTCATTAGTGCTGTGCAGGGGCACAGCTGATAGATAATTATGAAACCACTCCCATTAGATCCAATTAGCACAGAGGGACATAGGGGGATTTCTTCAGAATAACAGAAGGTAGGAATCTGCAACAAAGGTTGTTATAATCCTTGCAAGATACATAGATGACCCAGAGGGGAATGTTTTTTCTCAACAAAAGTGGAGCTACGCTTTAAGCTTACTGGAAAAATCAATTTTCCTGCTGTGAGTGCTATCTGTCTGCTGGCCATCTCTTTCCACAACTTCCTAGATTCCCTGAATGCTTTAAAGCTTAGCCTTCACTGTTTACTCTTAAATTTAAATTCTAAGGACTACATATCCCATGATGCCTTGCTGCCTGCAAGCCACGATTCTGTCTCCAGAAACTCCTCCTCTTAGCATTTCTGTAGTTCAGAAGGCAGGCTCTGTGAATTGTATGACACAGCAGTGCCTACAGCAGTGTCTACCAGGGCATGGTGAATGCGTGTCACAGAATTAAAGAGGAGCCCCAGGCTCCTGCAGAAAAAAATGACAAGTCAGTAACTACAAATACTGTAGCTGCTAACTTTTAATATTAGGACACTTATCTGTCCTGAAATCCAGTGGTGTCTTCACCCGAGCCGATTTTTTAATCAGTTATCGGGTGCTGCCGCCGCTATCTCCACAAAGGGAGCCGGCTTGAGGCTTCACAGCCGGTTCCCTTCTGTGAATGGACCAGCGGTGGGGGAAGGGGGGCAACATTTCCAGTTTAGTTTGCAGTGGGTGAAGTCAGCCAGAAGTGGGAGTGGGTACCTGTCAAAACCAGGTACCCGCTGCCCCCCAAAAGGTGCAAAATGTGGCAGCGGAGAGGGGGAGGAGGCAGACAAGCGAAGCTTCCCCATTTGGGTGGAACACCGCTTTAAAGTGGAAGTAAACCCTCCTATTGTTTTCAGCCAAGGAAGCTGCCATCTTGGCCTCTGTTTAATCTGCAACTGCCACGATGCTGCACATGTGATCAGTTATGAAACCAGCCATTGGATGGTTTGACAGTTTGGTTGAGAGCACAAGCAAATGTGACACTTAGCATTTCCGGCATGCCAGGAATGTTAAGTGTTTTTTTAAACTATCAAATAGATGGGTTTACTTCCGCTTTAAGAAGTAAATGTTTGAGGATCTTCACAAAGTGAGTTTACAAACTTCAAGATCATGCACATTAGGAGTAGGCTAAAAAATAATTGAATTACAATGTGGAAATTAATATATGATTTTACATTTTGATACGCTTGAAGATATTCAGGGGCAAGAAGCAATCTTGTAAAAAAACATGATCTCTCATTTAGGTCGTCAGCTAAATCTCCAATTGAAGCTCTTGTAACGTAAAAAACGAAATTGTAAATAAGGTTATATTGAGGGTCTATCTCACAGAGATTTTGACCCTAGCTAGGCATAACTTGCCAGCAACAGAATCCCGAAACACTAAACGCACAGCAGCAGGTTGGGTGCAAAGTTTCCACCAGGGAGGGGATATCCATTAGAGAATGGATTTTGTTGATTACACCGCAAGTGAGATGTTGCCAGGAGCAGAATTGCCAGCGTGACATTTCCCTAAAGCTATGCCACTACCAATGATAGAGATTGTTCAGACCCCAGTAAGATGAAATAATGCTTAGTTTAGCAAAGATAAAAAAGGATCTTGAGTAAACATGCCAATGAAAATGTCCTGAAACATATTCTGAGGGCTGAATAATTTAGACAGCTTTGAAATGTAATGAAATGGGATTTCTTCCTATCTATGGTGATTGAAAGTGTCAAGATGAACAAGAATGAAAATGCTGAGCACATATAAAGGCTGCCTGTACTATTTGCAGCCTTCGTTTCCTTAAAGGGTCAATAAAGGAATTTTTTTTTAAAATCTAAATAGCTTCCTTTACCTTACTGCAGTATTGGTTTCATGTCCTCATTGTTTGTTTTTGCTTTGAAGTTGCTGTAATTCTGCTGTGATCTCCACACTTCCTGGTTGTCTGGCTCTTTATAACCATCATACTGGGAGCTTTCTCACGGTGGTCTAAGCTGTCATTACTGTGTGTCTAAAACTTCCCAGAACCAATCAGATTCATTTTAAAAACAAAACACTGCCCTGGATTTGTTTGTTTTTGTTCTGTGTGTCTCTCTACTTCACATAAACATGAAACCAGTTTAAAAGTGAAAGTGAAACTAGAGGCACATTATATGATTGATTTTTATCTAATTTGAATCATTTTTAAAAGGAATCAGTTAACTTTTATGTCTCTATACCCTGTAAACAGTCATTTCAGCAAAAATTTTTTTTTCCTTTAGTGACCCTTTAATATTAGAAATGTGCGAATGTAAAGCGCAACCAGTAAAATCATTCTATGGTCAGCAACTGCTATCTAGAAACAGTAAACTATGCAAAGTCAAAGTTTCTGCTTAGTAAACCTTAAAACTGATTTTATTTATTTTTTCAAAATCATATGTAGCACTACCCCCGAAGGAGCTGCTGGTTTGTTTTGGGCGGCATGTTACCTCGTGTTTCTCTGATGTCTAGGGGTGTTTGGTTGAAGTTGTAGTAACGGAATGTCCACGACAGGTGTCTTTTGCTGTGCTCCTTATTACCCAGCCGGGTAAAAACAATAAAACTTGGTGAAGAGTAGAGGTTCAGAAGAAATGAAGATAGCAGATCCAGATGTCAGAAATGGGGAAACAGTCCTGCTCCCACGTGTAATGTCTCTTTCACCACTCCAGCCTGAGTGGGTATAGTGCACCTGGACAGGCCTCTCTCACCGGCCTGGCAGCCAGAATGTCACTCGAACCTTAGGAAAAAGTCTCTGCCACAGACCCTCCTGGTAAATGAACAGCAGAGATAATCCTCCTTAGCAGACTTGGCACCTGGATCTCCTTCAGGTAGTATTGAATTAGGGTACCGACTGATGGGCGACCAACATCCAGCCTTTCAGGGTCCGGTTCCCCTGGTCCCCAATGGATAGTCAGGCCCCTATCGGAACACCAGCCTCTCTTGGTACTCCTCAGGCAGACTCTCCACTGTACGGCCTCCTCCAACTGGACGGACAACCCAGGACCTTCTTAGGTGGGACCCAGTCAATTACTGAGTCCCCAAGTGGCAGATCAATTGCTCAGGGCCAATGTGGTCCCGAAGCTAGGATCCTTGCGTTGCACGCGCAACCCCAGCCCAGAGGGCTACCCTAAAGGTGGGCGCCACACAAGGAGAGACCCAGGAAGATGGGGTCTGCCTCATACTCTCTCCCAGCATGCACAGCGAGGCCAAACCCTCCTGATAGGCTGCTGGGCAAGAGCACCCAATCCTTGACTCCACTGCTGCCACCTGCCGACCTGGGGTGAGATCAGAACCCCAGAAACAACAGAATGGACCACAGCACAGCCAAAGCTGAGACAGAGACCCAAATTTGAACAAATCAACATGGTCAGAGTTGACTAACTCTCTGACCCCATCTAAATTTAACATAGCACTGGTACTGGAAAGTACCCAGCCGCTACACATACATACCAAGGTAAATGCAGCATCAGTCTGATGCTGCATCTGTCCCTTGCCAGCTCTAAGACTGACAACTGAGTGATCAAAGACTGCTGATCGATCGGTTCTCAGAGCTCTGTGAACAGAGAGCTTGTCACTGTCTGTTACCGGCTCTCTGCTCTGCCCCCCCCCCCCGAGTGCTCACTGGGCTGTGGAGGGGGTTGACTCAGGCTTTCAGTGGCTCGCTGAGAGGCTAAGCCAGGTACCGTTCCAGGGTTGTCGGCGGATCCCGACTTTATTGTTGCGATCTTGCCTAAGCCTGGATGGGCTCTGTGATGTCAGCTGACAGTGGGCTGTTGGCTGAAAATGGGTCAAAGGAGTGCAGAACGAACTGTACTTCTGTGATCCCCAGGAGAAGTGCAGCCAAAAAAGCTTTGGCTGTACTTTACCTTTAAGATTTTAACCACTTCCCTACGGCCGTACGACTATTGACGGCCGCAGGGTGGTTCTAAATCTCTGAGCCGCCGTCAATTGACGGCAGCTCATTTCCGCGTTCCCCGCGCGCGCTCCCGAACGCGCGGCGGGGAACTTCTGTACTGGCCGTGTCCCTCGGACACAGCCAGTCACAGATCGCCGTGAACGGCCAATCGGAGCGGCCGTTTCCTAGGCGATCTGTGCGGCCAATGAGAGATGATCTCATATGTTTACATATGAGATCATCTCTCATTCCCGGCTCTCGCAGACAGCGGTGCTGTCAGGGGAGAGAGGAGACGGATCTGTGTCTCTTGTACATAGGGACACAGATCGGTCACCCCCCTTCCCCCACAGTTAGAACACTAATATTAGGGTACACATTAACCCCTTCCTCACCCCCTAGTGTTAACCCCTTCCCTGCCAGTCACATTTATACAGTAATTAGTGCATATTTATAGCACTGACAGTATAAATGTGAATGGCGCCAAAAATGTGTCCGATGTGTCCGCCATAATGTCGCAGTCGCAATAAATGTCGCAGATCGCCGCCATAACTAGTAAAAAAAATAATAAAAAAATAATAATTCTGTCCCTTATTTTGTAGGCGCTATAACTTTTGCGCAAACCAGTCGCTTATTGCGATTTTTTTTTTTTTACTAAAAATATGTAGAATACGTATCGGCCTAGACTGAGGATAAAAAATGTTTTTTTTTAAAAAATTGAGCCATTTATTACAGCAACAATTAAAAAATTTTTATTTTTTTTTCAAAATTGTCGCTCTATTTTTGTTTATAGCGCAAAAAATAAAAACCGCAGAGGTGATCAAATACCACCAAAAGAAAGCTCTATTTGTGGGAAAAAAAGGACGTCAATTTTGTTTGGGAGCCACGTCGCACGACCGCGCAATTGTCAGTTAAAGCGACGCAGTGCCGAATTGTAAAAAGTCCTCTGGGCAGGAAGGGGGTTTAAGTGCCCAGTAAGGAAGTGGTTAAGTAACGAACTACAGACTGTGCAAAGCTTACAGTATAGACTTGGACAGGACTGTGGCTTCTTGCCAATCCATTATATGCTTGACAACCTTGCACTAGTCTACTTCAATGTTCAAAAAGAGACAGAACTGGAATTTAAACACTTTTTTACTCAATGATCACAGGCTTGCATTATTAGAATGAGGAAGTCTTGGGCCTACATGGTTACAGTATAAGGGGAGTATTTAATGAGCAAAGTCGGGAATTGTGTGATGACAGGCTGTTGTTGGAAAATCCGACTTTTTTACGCTCCATCAGACAATTGTTGTCGGATTTTCTACCAACAAATGTGGGAAAGCATGCTTTAAAATTGTCTGCCAACAAATGTGTGTTGTCGCATTATCCGATTGTGTGTACACGTCCATCAGACAAAACTCCAAAGTACAAACACGCATGTTCAGAAGCAATGCTCACCATAACACAACATTAGCAGAAGTTGACCAAAGGGTGGCGCTAAAAAAACACGTCGTTTCGTGCAGTTTGCATGCAATACAAGTTCCTGGCCAACGCCCCTTCGGACAAAAGTCCTACGCTTTGTCCGCAGAAAATCCGATTGTGTGTACGAGGCTTAAGGCTCGATACACACTATTAGATTTTCTGCAGATTTTTGTCGTTTGCGTAAGTCGTTCGCGAATAGGGCTTTGCGTCGTTCGTGAGAAACGTCATTTACGTGGGGTCATGTTTTATTTACATAAAACACGCCCACCTCTTGACAATTTGAATTTGGCGCGCTTACGCCGGCAGATTTACGCTACGCCGCCGCAACTTACGGAGCAAGTGCTTTGTGAATACTGCACTTGCCTCTCTAAATTGCGGCGGCGTAGCGTAAATAACATACGCTACGCCCGCACAAACTTACGTCCTCCTACCTGAATCCAGCCCAAAAAGTAAACGACAGGTGCTTTAAAAAAAAAAAAAAACACTCCCTGAGCACGATCACAACACACTGTGCAGTGCATATTTACTAGCAGCTTACAGATTGATCACACAGCCCCACTAGCACCAGGTAACTCAGCACCAGAGATCCATGTGTGCCAGGAGTTGGTCTGATGATTCCTCAGCTTCGTATACTGTGGTGGGTGTTGAGGAGCCAGGGATGCGACCTGCAGGAACCGGAAAAGATGCTCAGGAGGTAAGTCATGGGGACTTTCACATTCCCCTGTACTTTACAATTGTATTTCTTGGGGTGGATTTACTAAAGGCAAATAGACTGTGCACTCTGCAGTAGCACTTATTTTCCCCAGTGTTTAGTAAATGTGGGAAGACTCTGCGGATTTCAATCATCCAATCATGTGCAAGCAATTTTTATTTATTTTTTTCCTTGCACCTGGGTATTCTTTACAAAATAAAAAACTTTACCACTTTTACTAAACTCCAAGGAAAATTAGTGCAACTGCAAAGTGCAGTCTCTTTGCCTTTAGTAAATCCACTCCCTTTTGTTGTGATAGTGCCGAGTGTGGAGGAATGTTTACTAGCAGCCAACATTTACTATTTTAACCACTTCAGGATTCAGGTGGTTTTGCCCCCTACATGACCAGGCCATTTTGTGCTACTTTAACTGACAATTGCACAGTCATGCAATGTCGTACCCCAAACAAAATTTTATATCATTTTTTTCACACAAATAGAGCTTTCTTTTGATGGTATTTGATCATCTCTTTCTGCTATAAAACAAATCCCATAAAAAGTAAAACAAAAAAACAAAAAATCAAATCTCTATAAATAAATAAAGTCTTTGGTAAAACAAAATAAGTGTATATTGATAGGTTTGTGCAAATGTTATAGCAGCTACAATCTATGAGATACATACTGGAATTATTTTTTCCAATACCTGTAATGGATGCGATCAGCGATGGGACTGTGATAACGCGGTGAGAAATCTGACACTAGGGGGTACTAACTGCCACCGACATCACCAGTGACACTACAGTGATAATATGCACTGTCACTGTACTAGTAACATTGGAAATGAAGAGGTAAACATCTCGGGCGATCAAGGGTTTAAATGTGTACCAAAGAAGTGTTTATATGTGTACTGTGTGCTGCTTTTACTGAGGATTTACCGTATTTATCGCGGTATACCGCGCACCCCTAAAGTGGCCCCGAATCCTGTGGAAAAAAGTTTTTTTTGTACTTCGTTTTGGTGTCTTGCGCGGTGTCCATCGGCGGCCTCATCGGGTCCGGCGTCCGTCTGCGGCTTTGGGTGTCCTCTTCGTCGGGTCCGGCGTCCTTCTGCAGGCTTCGGGTGTCCTCTTCGTCGGGTCCGGGGTCCGTTTGCGGGCTTCGAGTGTCCTCTTCGTTGGGTCCGGCGTCCTTATGCGGCGTCCTCCCTGCTCGTTTCCCGCCCAGAGTTTGAATACTGCGCCAACATATACAGAGCGCAGTACACTCGTGTATTGTCGGGCAGGCTCGGCAACACTCGCGCTCACGTCCTGTACGTCCAGGACGTAAGCGCGGAAGGAGCCGAGACTGGCCGACTATACCCGAGTGTACTGCGCTCGGTATATGTCGGCGCAGTATTCAAAACTCGCGCGGAAAAGCGGGTATCGGCGTATACCGCGCACCCACGATTTTGCCCTGATTTTCAGGGCAAAAAAGTGTGCGGTATACGCCGATAAATACGGTAGTTGTTTTCATTCCCTGTTTAGCAGAGAACGAACAAACAGCGAGATCCCCTATCACTGTACAAAGCTCTGTGTTGTTTACATTCACAGAGTTGTTTGGTGAAGCTCAGAGCAGATCACCAGGTGGCGGGGGTCAACCGCAACCGCATGTGCTGTGACGGCCACGCACCCCCTAACCAGAAATACAGAATCACGTATATGTACATGATCTTGCGCACAACAGGCACCCTGTAGCGGTAAATCTAAGAGGAGCATTACATCGCTTTTATGTTTGTGGTACATGTCCATGTCTAAATATTTTAAACTTGTATAGATAAAAAAAAAAAAAATTTACACCCATTTGGTACCGTTAAAGTCCTTCAATCTAGTTTGTTAGGGTTATTTGTGTAAATCTACAGGAAGCTGTTGGCAACCGGTTAAATCTGTGCTGCTCCCTCCCCTTGCTGTGCTGAATGACGGCACTCCAATTCCTGTTGCCAGAGAAAAATACTGTCAACCAGTGCCAATTATTTATTATTCACCCACAAAGCTGCATGGTCACACAGCAGTGGTTGGAGTGTCTTTATAAAAGAATCACTTTAAAGACAGGAGACTGCACTATAAGCTACTTTCGTTTTTATAAGTTTATAAAGTTAATAAAAAACTAGCTGTGTTTTACCATACTTATACCTAGTTCACACGGTTTTTACGAAGTCCATTAAGCAATGTTCAATTTTAATTAGCAACATGCACTGCAACAGCCCCTACCACTTTTGCATGTTTTTTCATGGACTACAAAGCAACTGGCAGAACAATTCTACCACCCCTAGGCATTTTTTCTTAGCTAGTCTTTCCAAAATGTGAGTGGCTGCCACATGCAGTCATTTGTGTATAAAACGTACGTAAACGCAATGAAATTCTTTTATTTGTTCCCTTTTGGTTGGTTAAAAATTCTGTAGGGTTTTGTTATTTCCAAGTTGAAAACTACTCGTTGATCTTGATATACATCTAATAAGCCTATAGCTTCCTGTGCTCTCTGCCGAAGCCAATTATTATATTATGCTTAGCTAACTCTTGAGGTCTACAAAATCATGTTTCTATGTGTTATGTACAATAGGAGAGGGACAGGTATCTGTAGTCCTATCTGGTTTGTTGTCCTGATATAGAAGAGCGAGTGTTGTCATCGTAGGACTGGAAGTGTGTTACTGGCAAAATAACTACCGTATATACTCAAGTATAAGCGGACTTGAATATAAGCCGAGGCACCTAATTTTACCACAAAAAAAATGGGAAAAAAAATGTATTGACTCGAGTATAAGCCTAGGGTGTCCATCTGCATGCCTCACCGTGTCCATGCCTCACTGTGTCCATGACTAGACTGATGTTTAACATGGGAGTCTATGGAAGGGGTTCAAGGCTTTTAAAAATCGGTGCTCCCCAGCCATAGGTCCCCCAGACAACAAACTTTGCACACTTGTAGTGGAGAAATGGGGCTACATGTGTGCCAAGTTCCAGGTCCAGGGGACCTACGACCGGCTGGTACCTGGTCCCCAAAATCACCAGAGAAATGACCGTTTAACATGGGAGTCTATGAAAAGTCGGTGCTCCCCGGCCGTAGGTTCTCCGGACAACAAACTTTGCACACTTGTAGAGAAAGATTGGGGATAAATGCGTCGCAAGTTTGGGGTCCAGGGGACCTACGGCCAGCCAGTACCGGGTCCCCAAAGTCCGGGAGATCAGGCGCAAAAAGGTGACTCGAGTATAACCCAAGGGGGGGGGGGGGGGGGGGGGGTTTTCAGCACAAAATTTTTTTCTGAAAAACTTGGCTTATACTCGAGTATATATGGTAAGTAAAAATGCATGCAGTCATTACAGCTAAGGACTGGTAAGATGCAATATATTACATTTTTGTTTTTGAGTTTAGATATGCTTTAAGACTGATGGAGAAGGCAGGTTACAAATACCAATAGCTCCAGCTTCAATCTGGTGACCAAGCTTCCATGTGGAATCTCATCTCGAGGGAAAGCAAGGCAGTGCACTTTTCCATTTTACTTTGGGTGCTAGATGACTTTGCCCTGGCAGAATACATTCTTTCTTTGGGATAAGACTGTAGTATAGCAGTGTTTAAAGAGGAGTTCCACCCAAATTTGGAACTTCCTCTTAACCCACTCCTCTCCCCCTTACATGCCACATTTGGCATGTAATTTTTTTGGGGGGGAGTGGGGGCTTCAGCAAGAGTGGGACTTCCTGTCCCGCTTCCTCCTTCCTGTAGGCGACTAAGCTTAATCGCCTTCAGGAAGGGGCTGCTGTAGGCGATCGCCTAGGACACGTCACAGGTCCAAGGCGATCTCCTGGACCAATTACACGGCGCGGCGCCGGGCCGCGCATGCGCTGTGGGTGCCCGGCCGTGAAGCCGAAAGCTGTCACGGCCGGGTGCCCACACTGAGAATGAAGACGCCGGCCGGGGAGGGGGGGAGAGGAGCGGAGCCCCTGCCGGCGCGTCGCTGGAGCGCTGGAGCAGGTAAGTGTCTGTTTATTAAAAGCCAGCAGCTACACTTTTTGTTGCTGCTGACTTTTAATAAACATACAAATGGCTGGAACTCCCCTTTAAGGACAGGTTCTTGCAAACATCTGATTAAACCTAACTTTGGCTTTTGATAATTTGCAGTGTTCCATTTAGAATGACATTTTACAGCATGCAATACAGAGAAATGCCATTTAAATTTGAAAACACAAAGCCTCGCGCCAAATTTATAATATTAAATAACCAAGTAGCTGCATCCCAAACAAAATGTAGACAAACTACTAAATTATAAGAAAAAGTGATAGGGGGCGCTAAATGATAAACCCACTGTGTGAATGGGCCGGTGGCAGTACTAAATATAACAATTATGACCACATATAGAACATGGAAAAAAAGTGTTTAATATTTAAAAAAAGCAAAAGCATTACAAGTGTTATTTGGGAAGTCCCTAAAATCTTCAGTTAAGTAACATCAATTAGCCAATAATGTGCAATACAGTCCTGATCAAAAGTTTAAGACCACTTGAAAAATGGCAAAAAATCAAATTTTACATCTTAACAAGGTTCCAAGTAGAGCTTCAACATGCAACAAGAAGAAATGAGAGTGAGACAAAACATTTTTTGAGCATTCAATGAATTGAAAATAACGAATAAACTGAAACAGGTTGTTTTTCAGCTGATCAAAAGTATAGGACCACACCTCCAAAAAAAAAACTAAACCCCCCCAAAACAGAAATCCAACTTCCAAACATGAACTCAGTAATGAGTAGCTCTGCCGTTATTGTTGATCACTTCAAAAATTTGTTTCGGCATGCTTGATGCAAGCGTTTCCATGAGGTGAGTGGGAACATTTCTCCAAATGGTGAAGACAGCCACACATTTTTGTGAACTTCCCTTGCCATCCATCCCCAAAGGTTCTCAATTGGATTTAGATCAGGGGAACACGCAGAATGGGCCAAATAAGTGATGTTATTCTCCTGGAAGAAGTCCCTTGTCCTGCGGGCATTGTGTACTGTAGCTTTGTCCTGTTGAAAAACCCAGTCGTTACCACACAGACGAGGGCCCTCAGTCATGAGGAATGCTCTCTGCAACATCTGGACATGGCCAGCGGCCATTTGACGCCCCTGCACTTCCTGAAGCTCCATTGTTCCACTGAAGGAAAAAGCACCCCAGACCATTATGGTGCCCCCTCCACTGTAGCGCATAGAAAACATCTCAGGTGGGATCTGCTTGTCATGCCAGTAACGTTGGAATCCATCAGGACCATCAAGGTTAAATTTTTTCTCATCAGAGAATAAAACTTTCTTCCACCTTTGAATGTCCCATGTTTGGTGCTCTCTTGCAAAGTCCAAACGAGCAGTTCTGTGGCGTTCAAGATGAGGTTTTTGAAGACGTTTTTAGTTTTTGAAGCCTTTCAGTCTCAGATGCCGTCTGATGGTTATGGGGCTGCAGTCAGCACCAGTAAGGGCCTTCATTTGGGTCGAGGATCGTCCAGTGTCTTGATGAGAGACCCTGCTTATGCAGTTCAGCAACCCGACCACGTTCAAAAAGGGAGAGTTTTTTTGCCTTTGCCATCACAACGTGTGACTACCTGACAGAATATGACAATGAATCCACATCTTTGCACAGATTTGGCCTTTTAAAGGCATGTGGTCCTAAACTTTTGATCAGCTGAAAAACAGCCTGTTTCAGTTTATTAGTTGTTTTCATTAAATTGAATGCTCAAAAAATGTTTTGTCTCACTCTCATTTCTTGTTGCATGTTGAAGCTCTACTTGGAACCTTGTTAAGATCCAACAATGTAAAATATGATTTTTTGCCATTTTTTCATTTTTAAGTGGTCTTAAACTTTTGATCAGGACTGTATAATGCCTCCACCACTTGACAATGGATTCAAAACACACACCCAATGTGCTCGAAAAGAAAAGCCTGCTCACCAGATAGCAATGACCTCTTTAATTAAAAAGAAGGTCTGAAAGCGCTTGATTGAGTAATCCTGTGGTTTGCTTAGAATAGGGATGAATCAGGAGACTTGATAAGCGGCATGGTGACCCATTTGGAATGAAAGAAAGGAAGGGAACCAATTAGCCTAATACTGTTAAAAAACTACTTATTAAAAAAGGGGGAAACGAACATAAAATGCCTGCTTAAATTTTCTAGTGCCTTTTCCAGGAATGGCACGCATTGGTTGCCAATAGGAGCCGCACACCGCCCGGCTCATGCTCAGAGTGCGTTTCACCGCCCGCCGTTAGGAGACGAGACCGGAAGAAAGAACCCATAAGTGACGTGACCGGAAAGCACCTCTTTCTGGTTCATGTCACTTCCGGGTCTTGTCTTCTGGTAATTCTATTGTTTTTTTTTTTTATATTTAACACTTGTTTTCCATGTTCTATATGTGGTCATAATTGTCATATTTAGCACTACCACTGGCCCATTCACAATGTGGATTTATCATTTAGCGCCCCCCCCCCCCCCCATCACTTTTTCTTTACATTTGCCATTCAATATTCAAGGGGATTCCTGATGGCAGGAGAAGCTTGAGGATCATGGGAACAGAAAGAGAAGTGATGGGATAAGGATGTCAACAGAATGTGCAGCTGACAAGGTCCCCCACCATCCAGGTAGGCAGATGACTTCTTTAGGTGGGAATGGAAATACCCAACACTAACACAGATATGCTTCACAGTATTTATTCTTTATGTACCGTATTTATCGGCGTATAACGCGCACCCTAATTTTAGGAGGGAAGTTTTAGGAAAAAAACTTTCAACAGCCCCTTTTATATTCCAAAGCCCCCCTGCACATTACACAGATCCCAGCACATGACATGACACACAGATCCCAGCACATGACATGACACACAGATCCCAGCACATGACACACAAATCCCAGCACTGGACATGACACACAGATCCCAGCACATGACATGACACACAGATCCCAGCACATGACATGACACACAGATCCCAGCACATGACATGACACACAGATCCCAGCACATGACATGACACACAGATCCCAGCACATGACATGACACACAGATCCCAGCACATGACATGACACACAGATCCCAGCACATGACATGACACACAGATCCCAGCACATGACATGACACACAGATCCCAGCACATGACATGACACACAGATCCCAGCACTTGACATGACACACAGATCCCAGCACATGACATGACACACAGATCCCAGCACATGACACACAGATCCCAGCACATGACATGACACACAGATCCCAGCACTTGACATGACACACAGATCCCAGCACATGACATGACACACAGATCGCAGCACATGACACACAGATCGCAGCACATGACACACAGATCGCAGCACTTGACACACAGATCGCAGCACTTGACATGACACACAGATCGCAGCACTTGACATGACACACAGATCGCAGCACTTGACATGACACACAGATCGCAGCACTTGACATGACACACAGATCGCAGCACTTGACATGACACATAGATCGCAGTTTTCAAACTTCCTGTGAGTGCTGTATGGGTGGGGGGGGGGGGGATACTCTGCCCTCCTACCTGCTTCTCCTGTCACAGTCGCTCCACTCACCCAGCTTCGGCGTTAGCGTCTGTAGTCCCGACGTCTCACGGATCACGTCTCCGGGTGTTGATACCCCTTCAAGACAGCGCCGGATTCGGTCCCCACGGATGCCCGCAAAGCCGATCAGGTTGGCATCAAACTACAGTCTCCCGCTCAAAACACACAGTCTCCTCCTCCTCCTCTCCTCCTCCAATCTGAAGCTGCACTCAGAGGGGGGAGGAGGAGCAAGAAGAGGAGAGAAGGGACTTTTGTTGATATCTTTTGTACGCCGGCGGGCTGTCCAATGCGAGGTGGGATGACCGGCACGACACTCCCGCCCAATCCCCGCCCCCCCCATTGGTAAACGAAAATGACATCGGCGTATAACGCGCACCCACGATTTCCCCCTGATTTTAAGGGGGAAAAAGTGCGCGTTATACGCCGATAAATACGGTATTCATTACATGTATTTCAAAGATGAATTTTCAGTTTAGTTAAAAAAAAACGAACCATCACTTTTGAAAGAAATTTAGGTTTATTAAATATCATCTCTGGAACCATAAAACTGGTATTGTTTTTTTAAAGCTTAGATGATGGAGGAGGAACCCACTCCTCTATCTTCTTGCGAGTGGTAGAGTATGGTACATATTGTCCTGGAGTGGCACTCAGGTTGAACTGGTGATTTTCCCATATAAATTTATGAGCAGCAGGAGGGTGAGTGGTAGGAGGATTCTCTGTCATGGAATGCAGCCAGCGATGCCTGAAAAAAAATAAAAAAAAAATAAGATACAATTTTACCTATTGATGGCATAAAAATAGGTGTACTGCTTGAAATCCTTGTAGAAGAAATTCCAGAAATATATCATGACATCATTTGGTCTCTAGATATGTCATAATTTCAAATAGTGGTAGATTGACAGACCTGTTTATAGTAAACATAACTAGAAAAAATTTAATGAAAAGAAAAACCACAAGTGGCCAAATTATCATTAGATGATTCATTAAAAATGTATGACAGAAAATTAGTATGTGTTGCCAACTACTCCTTTTAAAGCGGTTATAAACCGCTGGGCATTTTTTTTTCTTGATCCTGCAAGGTAAGGTTCATGGACTCTGTGACGGGATGAAGCTGCGATGAAGTCACTCCCACGCTTGTGCTCGGGAGCCGCCGTTTACAGCACAGGGCTCTGAAGGAATGGTACGGTTGGCTGTTCCTTCAGAGCGCATGCGCCAGTGAGGTCACTGGCTGCATGTACAGCAAATATCTCCTAAACTACCGAATTTTAGGCTTACCTATAGGTAAAGGTCAGAGATGGAAGTTTACTTCCACTTTAAGCCAGTACAAGTATCTTGATAGTCGTCTGCACTGAATTTTCGTGTTTGTATTAAAGGGAAGATACAAATCTCAACCATAATGGTTTTAAACTAATATACATACCATATTTATTGATATTCATTTACCAAATTAACATTTACTACATGACAAAAGGATGCCCTGAGCAGCTATTGAAGCCTTAAAGGTAGCCTTCTAAAGTATGTCTAATTTAGTTCTTTGTGTTAATTTCAGCTTGACCTACTGAACTCTGTAAACAACATGCGTTTTTACAACAGGTGGTTAGGGGAACTGGAAATAATATAAAGGCAGTCTGAAGTGCCAGGATACAATAAAAAAATATAAAAAAATTAGATGTGAATATATTCATCATGATTAAAAAATATATTTTTTAGTCATGAGGATAATAAAAAAAAATATACTATATCACTATACCCCCTCTCCCTCAAAAAGGGACTCTCCCCCCAGGAATTCCTGACCAGCAACGGACATACAGGCCAGTATTCTCTTACACCACATAACCGTAAAAGGTAATGATTCAAGTCACAGGGTTAAGCAAATTGAACCACAGGAATCCCTCATTATTCCACCTTTCAATTAGATTATTTTTTAGAGTCAATAATTTCATAAAAACTTCACAAAGTAGAAGCAAATGTAACCCTTGACATGGTTTTAATAGAAATGGGAAGTAACTGTTTTTTTAATTTCATCATCCTGGTTTCATGGCGGCACAGACATCAATAAAATAATAATTGAGGTCCTGAATCTTCCTCGTTCTACAAGCAAAATGTGGTCTTGTTGTTTCCTGTGCCCCCAATGCTGATAGGACCATTGCAGGCACTTTTGGCTGAGGACATGGGTCAGCATGGACAACCCGACTGATCTGCTGCAGCCCCATATACAACAAATTGCAATGCCCTTTTGTTCTGCTTTCAGCCCATTAAAATGTCACTAAACCCACATCATAAACTATCAAATGCTGTATTACAAGTTGTTCATACTCACTCAGTCAACATAAGATTTGTTTTCTGCAAAAAACCTGGTTGATTCTACTGTTCTATCTCCCCCTTCTGTCCAAGTCCCTAATGCAGTTGGGGATTTTGCAGAGCAGTGTTGGCAGCTCTGCACATGCTCAGTTTCCAGAGTTTCTAGGCTGAGCATTTCCTCCCTATTGCACCTCCTCCATGCCCACTAACCGGCTAAACATAATCGGGTGGGATATTACATCTTGATTGATGGAAGCTTCTCATCCCCGATATTCTAAGACACAAGCTGGAGGGGCATGCGAGACTGGCAGAAATCCACCCACACGATGTTATTGCCAAAAATAATAAAGATTTGAAATCAAATATATATCTTTATGACAATCTAAAACAGTTTACTGATATTATTTATTTTTATTCTATATTTCAAATGCTGTTTTTTTTTGTTTGTTTTTTTAATGTGTGACCAGCAGAGGACTAAAAGCTCCTTCTGCTTATGTTTCCCTGCAGACAGGCTGGGAAGGAGCTGGGTCATGTTTATCGATTAGGAATAAGTTACTTAGATGCTTTTTTTTTTTAATTAAAATAATTACAGTGCCATCATCCACATACAAAAAAAAAGAAGAGACAATGTAAATTAAACAGTGTGTGTTCAGCATCACTTTAACTTCAAAGACAACTTGCTACCCAACATATCTAACCCACTTTTAGGTGCCACTGTAATGAAATAATCAATGTTTTACACTTTAACTGTCAGTGGTTATAATGCTATGGCCGATAGGTGTATGTAACCACTCTTTAATGCATCAGACTGATTTGCAGGAAGGCCTTCCATTTTTAATAAAAAAACATGTTATACTTACTTGCTCTAAGCAACAGAATTGCACAGAGTGGCCCTGATCCCCCCCTTCTGGTGCCCCCCACTGGTGTTCCTGACTCCTCCTTTTCTCAATGTGCCACCATAGGAAGCCTCTTCCAACTGAGGCACACCTGCGGGCTCGATCCCAAGTCACGCTGCCTGTATCCTTAGCCACACACAGCGTGGCCCTCCCCCACCCTTCGTACAGGTTTGACTGATGGCTCCAGCTGCCTCAGCACAGCCTGTAAGAGTAGGGAGGGCCACTACCGACAGGCACAGTTCTGGATCGAGTGAGGGCTCAGGTAAGTAAAATATAAGGGGGGCGAAGAGGAGATAGTTATAGTAACTTTTTTTTACCTTAAATACAGAAAGTGCTTTAAGGTAAAAAAACGTTTAAGCTTTAAAACCACTTAGACCCCTTTCACACTGAGCCGCCTATAGCGTCGGCGGTAAAACACTGCTATTTTTACCGCTGACGCTATGGGCGGATTTAACCCCCGCTAGCGGCTGAGAAAGAAAAACCGCCTGCAATGCGCTGTCCCATTGATTTTTTTTTTTTAAGTGTATTTTGTGTGTGTACTCGAGAGAGGAGCCGGACTGCAGGAGTTGGGAGTAGGCAGGCCTCCCCCAGAGGCAATCTGCCACCTTTCTCCATGCCCCGGGTGGCAATGGCGGGTGTGTGAGGGGGTCCTCCCACACAGCCCGCCCTACCTGCTCCGCTTTGAAGCCCAACGGGGCAGAGGGACTCCCTATAAGGGAGTGAGAGGATTTGCCCGCTCAACCAGCCCCGTTAGTCCTTCACCTCTCTTTTTTTAGAGACCGCGTGGTCAAAGTGCGTGCATGTTAACCCAATTTCGAGTGCGTGCAAGTGTGGTGGTTTTTGTGGGAGGGGGTGGGCGAACTAAGCGCAGGCTTACCTCGCATAGCACACCTACCGGGAGCCAGGCTGAGACCACCAAACTCAATTCACATGTAGCCGAGGCCGGGATCCGAACCCCTAGCTGCAGAGGTGAATGGCTTGTCAGCGCAGTGCCAATCGCGTTGAGCCACCGCAGCTCCCTCTGTCCCATTGATTTCAATGAGCAGCAGTGGTGGAGGAGCAGTAAATACACCGCTCCTTCACTGCTCCAAAGATGCGGCTAGCAGGACTTTTTTTTTACTGTCCTGCTAGCTCAACCCTCCAGTGTGAAAGCCCGAGGGAGCAATGGAGCAGCTGTTTGAGGGCGGATTGCAGGCGCTATTTTTAACGCTATAGCGCCTGCAATACGCTCTCAGAGTGAAAGGGGTCTTAAAGATGCTGCTCTTCACAAGGTTATACAATAGATAAGTTGCAATGAGTGTGCATGTTTCTTTGCAAATAAGAAAACATACGCCATAAAGAGTATTTGTAGAACTGCATTCCATTCAGATTAATATATTGGATAGACCTAATGCATTTCAGCTTTTAAGATGTATTTCATTAACTTTTAATTTGAATGTCAAGAGCGAAGAAAACCTTCTTTGAATCTCTTCTAGTAAATATTTAATAAAGTAGGGGCACTGCTGACATGATTAAAGAGGAAATATTACAAGACGTTATTGACATGAAAATGTAATCCTCTAACAGAAAAACATTTTGTACAACAACGCTTGATCTTTAATACCACTGGCCGCTTTAAAATAATTAAGATGCTATTCTGGGGTTTGCAATAGCTCATGTATTGTCACTTGTTGAGAGCAAGCAGAGCATGAAAAGCTGTAGTTAGCACTGTGTTCAATCACCATGGCACAGAAACAGGTCAGTGCATCTTTACTCTAAGGTACAGAATATGAATTACAAATAGCTTGAACTATTACCACAAGAGACCTTTGATACAAAATGACTTGGTGCTCTTTGCAGACAAAACAGCATTTATGCAGCTTTACTGTAACCCAATGTTTTTATTATAAGTACAATGATGGTAATGCAGATTTATTTATCCAAATGAATCACCCTAGATAGTTGTCCCTTGTGCTATAGCTAAACTACACTAGACTACTTTTGGGCACCGCCATCTTGGATGTGATGTTGGCGGCTCACAGAACACTCACGCCAATGATACAGGTAAGGAATCCTATGCACAAATTTTATTACGCAAGACTGAAGTATACAGGTGAAACTCGAAAAATTCGAATATCGTGCAAAAGTTCATTTATTTCACATATATTGCACCGACTAATAGGAATATATGTGTATATGTCCTTGTGTAGCGCTGCCTTAATATATAATTTATTGTATTATTTATTTCACTAATGCGATTATGGCTTACAGCTCATGAAAACTCCAAATCCACAATCTCAGAAAATTTGAATATTGTGAAAAGGTGAAATAATCTAGGCTCAAAGTTTCTCACTCTAATCAGCTAATTAAGCCACAACATCTACAAAGGGTTCCAGAGCCTTTAAATGGTTTGTCAGTCTGGTTCAGTAGGAATCACAATCATGGGAAAGACTGCTGACCTGACAGTTGTGCAGAAAACCATCATTCACACCCTCCATAAGGAGGGAAAGCCTCAAAAGGTAATTGCAAAAGAAGTTGGATGTTCCCAAAGTGCTGTATCAAAGCACATTAATAGAAAGTTATGTGGAAGGGAAAAGTGTGGAAGAAAAAAGGTGCACAAGCAGCAGAGATGACTGCAGCCTGGAGAGGATTGTCAGGAAAAGGCCATTCAAAAGTGTTGGGGACTTTCACAAGGAGTGGACTGAGGCTGGAGTCAGTGCATCAAGAGCCACCACACACAGACGGATCCTGAACATGGGCTTCAAATGTCGTATTCCTCTTGTCAAGCCACTCCTGAACAACAAACAACGTCATAAGCGTCTTACCTGGGCTAAAGAAAAACACACCTGGTCTTTTGCTCAGTGGTCCAAAGTCCTCTTTTCTGATGAGAGCAAATTTTGCATCTCATTTGGAAACCAAGGACCCCGAGTATGGAGGAAGAATGGAGAGGCACACACTGAAAGATGCTTGAAGTCCAGTGTGAAGTTTCCACAGTCTGTGTTGATTTGGGGAGCCATGTCATCTGCTGGTGTTGGTCCACTGTGCTTTATTAAGTCCAGGGTCAACGCAGCAATCTACCAGGAGATTTTGGAGCACTTCATGCTTCCTTCAGCAAATAAGTTCTATGGGGATGCTGACTTCATTTTCCAGCAGGACTTGGCACCTCCTACACTGCCAAAAGCACCAAAACCTGGTTCAATGACCATGAGATTACTTGATTGGCCAGCAAACCCGGCTGACCTGAACCCCATAGAGAATCTATGGGACATTGCCAAGAGAAAGATGAGAGACATGAGACCGAACAATGCAGAAGAGCTGAAGGCCGCTATTAAAGCATCCTGGTCCTCCATAACACTTCTGCAGTGCCACAGGCTGATGGCTTCCATGCCACGCCGCATTGAGGCAGTAATTGCTGCAAAAGGGGCCCAAACCAAGTACTGAGTACATATGCATGTTTATACTTTTCAGAGGTCCGATATTGTTCCATGTACAATCCTTTTTTTATTGATTGCATGCAATAGTCCAAGATAGTGGATTTTCATGAGCTGCAAGTCATAATCATCACAATTATGACAAATCACGGCTTGAACGATCTTGCTTTGCATGTAATGAGTCTCTCTCATATATTAGTTTCACCTTTTAAGTTGCATTAGTGAAATAAATGAACTTTTGCACCAGGGCTCGACAAAATCCGGGCGCCCAGTCGCAATTGCGACAAGAAATTGTGACCTGCCATCGCGGGCCCGCCGGTAATTGAGGCCGCGGCGGAGGTGGGTGTAATCGCGGCGGGGGAGCATGAAGGCACAGGATCCTGTGTCTCCATGCGCCCCCACCGCGTGATTGGCCCGCGACGGCCGGTAATTGAGGCTGCGGCTTT
Source organism: Rana temporaria (assembly GCF_905171775.1). Lineage (NCBI taxonomy): Eukaryota > Metazoa > Chordata > Amphibia > Anura > Ranidae > Rana > Rana temporaria. The sequence goes on along the minus strand of NC_053491.1, from coordinate 199,521,245 downwards.
GCGGCCTTGTGAAGGCCCAAGCTTCCTTCTGTGACCTGGTGCCATCTGGTGGTGGCCGTTGGCATTACAAGTAAAACAGCAGTTCTAATGTGTTTTTTCACTGCCATCTCCTTTCCCTCCAATTAGAACCCCCAAACATTATATATATTTTTTATTCTAACACCCTAGAGAATAAAATGGCGGTCATTGCAATACTTTCCGTCACACCATATTTGCTTAGCGGTCTTACAAGCGCACAGTAAAGTTATCCCAATTTAATACCCAACATGTCACGCTTCAAAATTGCGTCCGCTTGTGGAATGGTGACAAACTTTTACCCTTTAAAATCTCCATAGGCAACGTTAAAAAAATTCTACAGGTTGCATGCTTTGAGTTACAGAGGAGGTCTAGAGCTAGAATTATTGCGCTCGCTCTAATGATCACGGCGATACCTCACTTGTGTGGTTTAAATACCGTTTACATATGCGGGCGCTACTCATGTATGTGTTCGCTTCTGCGCGCTAGCTTGGCGGGACGGAGCACCCCTCAGGTATGAAATTTAAAGGAATATTTCATTTTTATTGTTTCACTTTACGCTGCTCCTGAAAAAAACGGAAGTTTTTAAAACTTCTTTTTGCATTGATGCATGTCCCCTGGGGCAGGACCCGGTTCCCCAAACACTTTTTATGACAGTAACCTGCACCTTTAAAATTGGCACTATTGATTTTTCATGTTCGTGTCCCATAGACTTTAACGGTGTTCGAACAAATTTTTTGCCTGTACGCATGTTCTGCTGCAAACCGAACCGGGGGGTGTTCGGCTCATCCCTAGTCTGCACGTGGCTGACATTTTCAATAAACATTGTGCACCCATGTAGCATATGCATTTTAAGGTTAAAAAAAAATATATATATATTCATATGGAGCTTGATGGACTAAACACTGTAGGCCTGTTGCAATCATTTGGCCAAAGAGTATCACCTACATGAAAAACATCCAGTCTGTAAAGCCTTTAATGAAATGATTAGCCACAATTAACTTGGTTGGTATAAAATGTAATCTCCAGCTCTGTATTGAAGCATGTAATTACTGTGCACTTTCAGGATTTTACACCAGCAAGGTTAATTTGTGATAGATTTCCTTCAGTCCAGAAAACACTGCTGATATCATAAACTCAATTTAGTATGTCTCCCTTGATGCTGCCCTTAGAGATGGAGAGGTTAATCCAACACAAAAGGAAAACACAGGAGGCAGGATACAGTACGTTTGAAGCCTCCGTGTATAAGCAGTTATTTTTAGCCTTTATCGCAATATATCTGACAGAAAGCCTACCTGTCAAAGTAAGTCATTCCTGAAAACAACCAGGGAAAAGTACTTAATTGAGATAGTCCAAAAACCGCAAAGGTGACTTTTGTAGACATTTCACAAGCTTATTACGTCTCTACTCCAATATCGTTTAAAGTTTCTGAACCTGTTTTTTGTACCTCGTTTAAAAAGTAATCAAGATCTCAAAAACTGCTCTAAAGTGCGCCGCCGTAAGTTAGAGAGGCAAGTGCTGTATTCACAAAGCACTTGCCTTCTAAGTTACGGCTGCGTAGCGTAAATGGGGCCAGCGTAAGCGCGCGTAATTCAAATGTGGATGAGGGGGCGTGTTTTATGTTAATTCTTGGTGACCCGACGTGATTAACGTTTTTCCCGAACGGCGCATGCGCCGTCTGTGGAATTTCCCAGTGTGCATTGCTCCAAAGTACGCCGCAAGGACGTCATTGGTTTAGACGTGAACGTAAATTACGTCCAGCCCTATTCGCGAACGACTTACGCAAACGACGTAAAAAAATTAAAATTCGACGCGGCAACGACGTCCATACTTAACATTGCGTACGCCTCATAATAGCAGGAGCAACCTTACGCCGAAAAAGCCTAACGTAAACGACGTAAAAAAATAGCCCCGGGCGTACGTAAATTTGTGAATCGGCGTATCTAGGTCATTTGCATATTCTATGTCGAAAACAACGGGAGCGCCACCTAGCGGCCAGCGTAAATATGCACCCTAAGATACGACGGTGTAAGAGACTTACGCCAGTCGCATCTTAGGCTAATGTCGGCGTATCTTGATTTCTGAATACAGAAAGATACGCCGGCGCAGCTTTGAATTTACGCCGGCGTAAATCAATGCTGAATCTAGCCCAAAGTCTTTTCTGGTACATTTGTTTACAAGTTTAATCAGTCATTTTTTTTTTTTTTTTGCTAGAAAATGACATATAACCCCAAACATTATATATGTATTTTTAGTAGAGACCCTAGGGAATAAAATAGCGATTGTTGCAATTTTTTATGTCACGCAGTATTTGCACAGAGGTTTTTCAAATGCAATTTGTTTGAAAAAAAGACATTGTAATGAATAAAAAAAAGTAAAAATAGATCCCAAACATGTCACGCTTTAAAACTGCGTGCACTTGTGGAATGGCATCAAACTACGGTACTCATTCTCCATAGGCTGCGCTTTAAACACCTTTACAGGTTACCTGTTTAGAGTTACAGAGGAGGGCTAACGTTTGTGGCGATATGCATAGGTGTGTTGCAAACACAGTTTACATATGCATGCGCGACTTACGTTTGCTTCTGTGTGCGAGAACGGATGGATTGGAGCACTTCACAAAATTATTATTATTTTTTTTTTTACACTGTCCTTTAAGTTTTTTTTTTTTTACTTTTATTCCTATTACATGGAATGTAAACATCCCTTGTAATATAAATAAGGGTGACAAGGTCCTCTTTATGGAGAGATCTGAGGTTAAAGACAACCCACATCTCCTTTACTTTTAAAAGCAAAAAGATAAAAAAAAAAAAAAAAAAAAAATATATTATTATTGTTGTTTTTAAAGCAAAATATCAATTACTTTCACCCTGGACCAGAAACGACGTCATGACATTGCTCCGGTCCTCCAAGGCCATAAAATGTTGTGTCTGCAGCAAACGCGGATTTAGGCGCGACACCCGCTTTTATTATCCCTCCTGTCCTGACCAACCTGGTGTCTGCATTGGTGAATGTTTCCAACGCTACCACACACTAGTTGAGTTTTAGCGTAGGGTACAGCACCACACAGTCCTAGGCACACTAACACAGGGTCTCGGAAGATGTGATGGCCATCACAATTTGAGAGACCATAATCTGCAACGTTCAGTTTAAATTTTTTACAGTTTTTATAAAAGTGAAAAAAAGTGGATTTAAAAAGAAAAAAATAAAAAAAAAACCACACACAAAAACACAAAAATATATATAAAATAAAAAATCCCAAAATAGTTGTGGTTGTATTTTTCTCCTCTCTCTTTATTGTTCTCTCTTATGTTCACTCTCTACTGTTCACTCACTATTGTTCTATATCTATTCTTCTCTCTATGTTTTATTGTATTTGTTTTGCAGGTATGGTATGTTATACTGTAATGTTTGTTTTATTGTTAACCATCATTTGCTTAGCAAGTACGCCATTCAGTTGCAGCGTGGATTTATTTAGCGTGACAGCAACAGCGTTTTCTCCCACGATACATAAAGCCACGACTCCAACGCTGTAGGAGGTGATTTCACCACCACAGTTAAAAAAAAAAAAAAAGAGCATATATGCCGAAGCATGGGGGCATTAGGGGCTGAGGAGCGATTTTGCTCCTAATGCTGCGTACATACGGTAGAAATTCCGACGGAAGCTTGCCCGTGGAAAAGTCAGACCGTGTGTATGCGCCATAACTTTTTATGCCGCGTACATACGGTCGAAATTCCGACAGGGGCTTTCCAGTGGAAAAGTCTGACCGTGTGTGAACGGCATAACTTTTTTGTGGGAGGATGCCCCCATGCTTCGGCATATACAAATGGTGCATGTATGCCCATCATTAGAAGTATGTGGATGAAGGGAGGTATTCTAATGGTGGGCATACCCACCGATCAATCTCTTTTTTTCGTTCAGCCAACAGGCTGCATGAAAAAAAAGATTACAATACATGTCCAACAAGAACCATCAACGTACTGGTATGTTGCTGGACTTTGAATGGTTATACCAGAATGATGCCTGCAGGTTTGGGTATCATCTTGGTATCATTCTTTTCAGCCAGCGGTCAGCTTTCATGTAAAAGCAATCCTAGCGGCTAATTAGCCTCTAGACTGCTTTTACAAGCAGTGGGAGGGAATGTCCCCACCCCCCCCGGATATAAACAGCGCCATTGGGAAAGTGGGAAAACATTTTATGACACCGATCTTGGTGTGGTCAGATGCTTTGAGGGCAGAGGAGAGATCTAGGGTCTAATAGACCCAATTTTTTTCAAAAAAGAGCACCTGTCACTAACTATTGCTATCATAGGAGATATTTACATGCCCTAAGATAACAATAAAAATGATAAAAAAATAACAAAAAGGAAGGAACAGTTTAAAATAAAATGAAAAAAGCAAAATAAATAATAATAAAACAAAAAAAAAACACCCCTGTCCCCCCCTGCTCTCGCGCAAACGCAAGCGTCAGTCTGGCGTCATAATGTAAACAGCAATTGTACCATGCATGTGAGGTATCACCGCGAAGGTCAGATCGAGGGCAGTAATTTTAGCAGAAGACCTACTCTGTAAATCTAATGTGGTAACCTGTAGAGGCTTTTAAAAATGTATGTGGTTTTTCGCCACTGCGCATTTGTGCGCAATTTTAAAGCATGTGGTGTTTGGTATCTATGTACTCTGCCTATGATCATCATTTTTATTTCATCAAACATTTGGGCAATATAGTGTGTTTTAGTGCATTAAAATAAAAAATGATGGCTTGTGCAGGTGTGAAAAATAACTGGACATCGTGGCTTATCAGAGTGGTTGCCATGGAGAGATATATATATTTTATATATATATATATATATATATATATATATATATATATACACATACATATACACACACACATACACATTATATAAATTGTGCTTTTGCCACTGTGGACTAGTTACACTAGACAAGCAGCAATATGTTATTTCCTGGAATCTATCCCAACGTTACATTAGTAGGATTTTGGTCGATTGCCAAACAATATGTGGCACTTCTTGTCTCCACAGCAGCAGATGTTCTCATTTTCAAACCAAACTGTACATGATATAAAGATTTAAATGTGAATATCAGTCTCCGTGTTTACCCAAACCAACCATTAAATAAACTGTGCACCAAGCAATGGATTCCACTTTCACTGCACAGTTTGAATCCAAACAACTGTCATATCTGCTCTAGCTTCATCAACTCATTTAGTAATTAATATGACTGTGCTCTTAAAATCAATGTCATTTAATAAACAATGATCGGCTGATAATGATTACCAGGGAATAATGTAAATGTACCAAAGTCAGAAATCAGACCCAAATTAATCTAATTAGTACTCCAAAAATATAATCAGAATCTGCAAAGTTCTCATAGCTAGTGCTAGCTCATGTCACATTATGCTTTGCATCTCCTTCTCTGGGAACTACATATACAGTGCCTTGCGAAAGTATTCGCCCCCCTTGAACTCTGCGACCTTTTGCCACATTTCAGGCTTCAAACATAAAGATATAAAACTGTATTTTTTTTTTGAAGAATCAACAAGTGGGACACAAATCATGAAGTTGAACGAAATTTATTGGATATTTCAAACTTTAACAAATAAAAAACTGAAAATTGGGCGTGCAAAATTATTCAGCCCCTTTACTTTCAGTGCAGCAAACTCTCTCCAGAAGTTCAGTGAGGATCTCTGAATGATCCAATGTTGACCTAAATGACTAATGATGATAAATAGAATCCATCTGTATGTAATCAAGTCTCCGTATAAATGCACCTGCACTGTGATAGTCTCAGAGGTCCGTTTAAAGCGCAGAGAGCATCATGGAGAACAAGGAACACACCAGGCAGGTCCGAGATACTGTTGTGGAGAAGTTTAAAGCCAGATTTGGATACAAAAAGATTTCCCAAGCTTTAAACATCCCAAGGAGTACTGTGCAAGCAATAATATTGAAATGGAAGGAGTATCAGACCACTGCAAATCTACGAAGACCTGGCCGGCCCTCTAAACTTTCAGCTCATACAAGGAGAAGACTGATCAGAGATGCAGCCAAGAGGCCCATGATCACTCTGGATGAACTGCAGAGATCTACAGCTGAGGTGGGAGACTCTGTCCATAGGACAACAATCAGTCGTATACTGCACAAATCTGGCCTTTATGGAAGAGTGGCAAGAAGAAAGCCATTTCTTAAAGATATCCATAAAAAGTGTAGTTTAAAGTTTGCCACAAGCCACCTGGGAGACACACCAAACATGTGGAAGAAGGTGCTCTGGTCAGATGAAACCAAAATCAAACTTTTTGGCAACAATACAAAACGTTATTTTTGGCGTAAAAGCAACACAGATCATCACCCTGAACACACCATCCCCACTGTCAAACATGGTGGTGGCAGCATCATGGTTTGGGCCTGCTTTTCTTCAGCAGGGACAGGGAAGATGGTTAAAATTGATGGGAAGATGGATGGAGCCAAATACAGGACCATTCTGGAAGAAAACCTGATGGAGTCTGCAAAAGACCTGAGACTGGGACGGAGATTTGTCTTCCAACAAGACAATGATCCAAAACAAAAGCAAAATCTACAATGGAATGGTTCACAAATAAACATATTTTGCACGCCCAATTTTTCAGTTTTCTTATTTGTTAAAAAAGTTTGAAATATCCAACAAATTTCGTTCCACTTCATGATTGTGTCCCACTTGTTGTTGATTCTTCAAAAAAAAATTACAGTTTTATATCTTTATGTTTGAAGCCTGAAATGTGGCAAAAGGTCGCAAAGTTCAAGGGGGCCGAAAACTTTCGCAAGGCACTGTATATCCCCAATTACAATACATTGCTTGTATGAGGGTCTGAGAACTCCCTAAAAAGGCTTTTTACTCTTTAGGCCTCATGCACACTGGGTGTTCTTTCAACTGCTCCTAGGGGGTGTCTGGCAGATTTGCCAGATCCCTGGACTGACACCCGGCTCAGTCTCTCAGCGAGCCACCGAGAGCCTGAGCCGGCCGCCGCCGCCCCTCTACAGCCCAGCGCTCCAGTGAGCGAGGAAGGGGCGGAGCAGAGAGCTGGTCACTGGCAGTCACCTGCTCTCGGGGAGCTGTGAAAACCAAATGATCGGCAGTGTTCGATTGCTCGGTTTTCAGTTTTTGGAGGCACTGGGGAACCGATGCTGCATCCACCTAGGCAAGTATGATTCTTAAATATTTTAAAACATAGTTCTCCATTAATCCCAAAAAAACATTTGCACTGCATTTCAGCCCTGCAACAAAAGGACCAGCTGACATCATGTCAGTGATTCTCTCGTTAACACAGGTGTCAGTGTTGTTGAGGACAAGGCTGGAAATCATTCTGTAATGCTGATTGAGTTAGAATAACAAACTGGAAGCTTTAAAAGGAGGGTGGTGCTTGAAATCATTGTTCTTCCTCTGTTAACCATGGTTACCTGCAAGGAAACACATGCACTGCAGTCATCATTGCTTTGCACAAAAAGGGCAGGCAAGGAAATTGCTGCTACTAAGATTGCATCTAAATCAAACATTTATCAGATCATTAAGAACTTCAAGGAGAGAGATTCAATTGTTGTGACTTCATGTCACCCAAGATAGTCCAGAAAGCACCAGGATCGTCTCCTACAGTAGATTCAGCTGTGGGATCGGGGCATCACAAGTGCAGAGATTGCTCAGGAATGGCAGCAGGCAGGTGGGAGTGCATCTGCACACACAGTGAGGCGAAAACTTTTGTAGGATGGCCTGGTGTCAAAAAGGGCAGCATAGAAGCCACTTCTCTCCAGGAAAAACATCAGGGACAGACTTATATTGTGCAAAAGGTACAGGGATTGGACTGCTAAGGACTGGGGTAAAGAAATGTTCTCTGATGAATCCCCTTTCGGATTGTTTGGGGCATGTCCGAAAACAAAAAAGGTGATCGCTGTGTGGGGTTTCGTCTCAGCCAAGGGAGTGGGCCCACTCACAATTTTGCCTAGGAAGACAGCCGTGGATAAAGAATCATACAAAAACAGTGCAACTTCTCCCAAACATTCAAGAACAGTTTGGTGACAAACAATGCCTTTTCCAGCATGATGGAGCACCTTGCCATAAGCCCAAAGTGATAACCAAGTGGCTTGGGGAACAAAACATGCACATTTTGGGTCCATGGCCAGGAAACTGTCCAGACCTTAATCCCAGAACTTGTGGTCAATCCTATAGAGGCGGGTGAACAAACCCCCACAAATTCTGACAAACTCCAAGCACGGACTATGCAAGAATGGGCTGCCAGTCAGTCAGAATGTAGCCCAGAACTTGATTGACAGCATGCCAGTGCAAATTGCAGAGGTCTTAAAAAAGAAGGGTCAACACTGCAAATGTATGTCAATAAGAGCCTTTGACACTTACAAGATGCTTGTAATTATACTTCAGTATACCATAACAACATCTGACAAAAAGATCTAAAAAACACTAAAGCAACAGACTGTGAAAAGTCTCAAAACGTTTGGCATGTGCTGTAAATGCCCCTGCATGTTAGCATATTTCTCCATGCACACATAGGCTTTTAAAGGAGGTTGGTGGCAGGGGCATTTAGAAGAATTCAATTTTTTTTAATAAATACTGCTAGTGCACCACCCTCTGGATGCACTCCTGTAATTTTATGAGGAACATTCCGTATTGTGTTACCAACTATACAGTATTGTTTATTATACTCCTCCTGTTACATTCGTCGCCTCAGTTTTTACAAAGTATTTAATGCGGCTACTTTCTCCTTGTCAATTCTAACAAACTTCCCCTGATTACCCTTTATGGGGCTAATATGTCCTGATCTCACCCTTTTACTATTAATATCTTTCATAAACTTATTTTTTTAACTCTTCCTTACTATGCTTCGCTTGTGGTCCATTTTAGCTGCCTTGATCGCACTTTTACATTTCATACTGCACTTTGTTTGTAGTGTTGGAATACTGACGGTGACCCCTTGGCCTTTTTTTTGTCTAACCCCCCCCCCCAAAAAAAAACAACAACAACAACAGTGAACTTCCCGGTATGCAATTGTACCTAAGCACTCCTGTGTCTACATTATAAGGTGATCTGGAGTGAGATTTAGTAATGTGATTACTGTGCTGCTTGCTGGAGGGGAATGTGCACAGCATGCATATCCCTGCATCCACTTTCTTTCTTCACCTTAAAGTGATTGTATTTTTCATAAAAAAAATCTTTACAAACATGTCTATACGTACCTGCTCTGTTGCAGTAGATTTGCACAGAGCAGCCCAGATCTTCCTCTTCTCATGTCCCTCTTCTGTGCTCCTGGCACATCCCTCCTGTCGAGTGCCCCTACAGCAAGCAGCTTGCTATGGGGGCACTCGAGTCAAGTCACAGCTCCCTGTGTCCACTCAGATACTGAACCGCGGCCTGGCCCTGCCCCCTTTCTCTCCTGATTGGCTAGCTGACTTTGATTGACAGCAACAGGAGCCAATGGAGCCACTGCTGTGTCTCAACCAATCTGGAGGGAGATTCTCGGACATCGCTGGACAGAGATGGGGCTCAGGTAAGTATTAGGAGGGCTGCTGCAAAATAGAAAGTATTAAAAAAAAAAACCTTCTGACTTTACCACCCCATTAAATATTTCCCCCACCAGTTATCAGATTACACGTCATCAGGGAGGCAGATCTAATAGGAGGAAGAGAAGCACTATTCCTCTACTGAGGTAACCACCCCCACACAAAAAAAACTGTGAAGAAGACAACAAGTAATTCAGGTATGGGGTAAAAAAAGAACAACCCTCAGTTTCAAAAATAATAACATGCACTTACCATTCAGGGGGCACCATGCTTCCATCCAAATTCCAATAAGTATATTTTCCATTCATCTCAGATGTGTAATCGACCCACCGGTGACGTCCTGCAAAAAAATGGATTTAGCTTAATTCATTTTTATTTTATTTATGTTTTTTCTATGGGCACATCTTATATTAGTTGTAGCTGCTGGGTTAGGTCCCATGCACACGAGACTCTGTTAAACGCGTGTTCAGAGGCAGTTGGACACTTTTTTCAACTGCCCCTGAACACATTCAATGTGTCCATGCAAACAGTCCCGTTTATTGCCATTTTTAGGCAGTTGCGTTTAACCTCGTTTGTCCAGAAGCAAAAAAAATGGGTTCAGACACAAACGTTTTCCACGTTTCAGACGCAAAACGCGGATAAATGCGGTACCGGCGTTTTGCTGCGATTTCGTTTATAAGCTTTTTTAAAGGTGATCTATTTTTTTACATTAGAAATGGCAAATGATGAAAAACTATTAAAAAAAATATTTAAAAAAAAAAACTAATTGCTTGCATTGCGGACAATCCACAACTTGTGGCAGGTGCCGGGCAAGTGGACAATCCACAACTTGTGGCAGGTGCCGTGGCAAGTGGACAATCCACAACTTGTGGCAGGTGCCGTGGCAAGTGGACAATCCACAACTTGTGGCAGGTGCCGTGGCAAGTGGACAATCCACAACTTGTGGCAGGTGCCGTGGCAAGTGGACAATCCACAACTTGTGGCAGGTGCCGTGGCAAGTGGACAATCCACAACTTGTGGCAGGTGCCGTGGCAAGTGGACAATCCACAACTTGTGGCAGGTGCCGTGGCAAGTGGACAATCCACAACTTGTGGCAGGTGCCGTGGCAAGTGGACAATCCACAACTTGTGGCAGGTGCCGTGGCAAGTGGACAATCCACAACTTGTGGCAGGTGCCGTGGCAAGTGGACAATCCACAACTTGAGGCAGGTGACGTGGCAAGTGACACTCTATATACAAGTACACTGCTGCTCTCTCAGCTGCTACTCACTCTGGTCTCACAAAATGAGACCAGAATCTGTGGCAAGACTTGAAAATTGCTGTTCACAGACACTCTCTATCCAATCTGACAGAGCTTGAGCTATTTTTCAAAAAAGAATGGACAAAAATGTCACTCTCTAGATGTGCAAAGCTGGTAGAGACACCCCCAAAGAGACTTGCAGCTGTAAAAAACATTTATAAATCTCCTTCCACTTTCCAACTATGTGCCACTTTGTGTTGGTCTATCACATAAAATACATTTACGTTTTTGGTTGTAACATGACAAAATGTAGTAAATTAAAAAAAGGGGTATGAATACTTTTTCAAGGCACTGTATTTACTTCCTAAAAGTCACAGCTTGTGAGAGATAAAAGTGTTATTGGCCCTACAATTTCCTGCCTATTGTCACAACTTAACTGGAAATGTAAGAGGCAGAACCATTGATTGGGAACTCAGGCAACCAATTAGTGCCTCTGCCTTTCACAGTCACTAAGGCAAGCCATAGACTACGCCATTTCCTTTCCTGCAACCATAAGTTGCAGGAAAGAAAATCACTTGATTTCCTCCATCAACAGTCATTGTTGGCAGTAATCACAAGCTAAAAAAACATGGACTTGGGTACAATAAGCTGGCTCAACCAGCGGAGATTTGATCCATCTATGGCTGGCTTAAGCTGTGACATTAACCACCTGCGGCCCGCGCTATAGCTGAATGACGGCTACAGCGCGGACCTGAAAATCCAACTGGACGTCAATTGACGTCCGCCCCTTTCCTCGTTCCCCGCGCGCGCTCCCGAGCACGCATCGGGGAAACTCTATGCTGGCCATGTCCCTTGGACACAGCCAATCACAGATCGCCGTGAAAGGCCAATCGGAGTGGCGGTTCGGTAGGCGATCTGTGCGGCCAATGAGAGATGATCTCATATGTAAACATATGAGATCATCTCTCATTGCCGGCTCTCACAGACAGCGTCCTGTCAGGGAGAGAGGAGACCGATCTGTGTCTCTTGTACATAGGGACACAGATCGGTCACCTCCCCCAGTCACCCCCCTTCCCCCACAGTTAGAACACTATATAGGGAATACATTTAACCCCTTCCTCACCCCCTAGTGTTAACCCCTTCAATGCCAGTCACATTTATACAGTAATTAGTGCCAAAAATTTGTCAAAAGTGTCCGATGTACCTCCATAATGTCGCAGTCCCAATAAAAAAAAAAAAAAAAATAACAAAATCGCAGATCGCCGCCATTACTAGTAAAAAAAAAAAAAATAATAATAATTCTGTCCCCTATTTTGTAGGCGCTATAATTTTTTCGCAAACCAGTCGATTATTGCGATTTTTTTTTTACCAAAAATATGTAGAAGAATACGTATCGGCCTAGACTGAAAAAAATATATTTTTTTTTTAAAAAAATGGGATATTTATTATAGCAACAAGTAAAAAATATTGCATTTTTTTTTTCAAAATTGTCGTTCTTTTTTGTTTATAGCGCAAAAAATAAAAACCGCAGAGGTGATCAAATACCACCAAAAGAAGCTTTCCTTATGGGGAAAAAAAGGACGTCAATTTTGTTTGGGGGCCACGTCGCACGACCGCACAATTGTCAGTTAAAGCGACGCAGTGCTGAAAGCTGAAAATGCACCTGGGCAGGAGGGGGGTATATGTGCCCAGTAATCAAGTGGTTAAGCAAGACGCAGCAAAGAACCAGGGGCCTTTTGGATCAAAAGGCTCCTCCTCAGATCAAAGATGAGTACAAAGGTGCTCTTGTTTGCTTTTACACAGCATGGGGGAGGCAGGAGGAACTAAAGTCAGCTTCTCAATTAAAGTACTCCTAACATCAATCAAAAGCAAATTCTTTAAATGTAAAACAGCCAGTGACTAAACTTACCAAAAAAATTACGTTTGTCTTCATAATATTTATTGCCATATTTGTCCACACCAACAAGGGCACCAGTTTTTAATTCAGCAGACCTGCAAATATTTAGAAAATCAAATTAGAAAATTAACTATACAGCACCCGGCTTTCTTTTATAAAGCAAAAGCTGGCAGACCACATCCCATGAAACTAATAAGGATACAATTGTGGATTTTTCCTTAGAAAAAAAATTCAGTGTGGGCATCCCTCTTACCTTTTTTTGGGAGGTCTCCAGAGTATTTCTCTGGAAACCACATGATCCTTTGTTTTGGGGGTGTGTGCTGACCAGGACTGCTGGGCCCGGCCCCACACCAGGCATGATATCTTGCCCCCAAGGCACAAGTTCATGGTGGCCTGGATTTCACAGTAAGTGGGTTGGGTGATGGTGGGTTGGGTATTGAACCCTGAAAGATTAGTGTTGACTATTTTTTGGGAATAGAGCCAGAGTGGGTGTAAAGCCTAGTACACACAGGCTGAATGTCGGGCAACATCAGCCAGTTCAATAAAAACCAGCTGACATTCGGCCTGTGTTTGAGCTGGCTTCTGTCGGACGAGCACGCTGGAAAACCAGCAGCGGAACGCCTCCCAATCAGCGTCCTTAGCCAATGACGGGGGGCTGTCCCCCCGTCAGAACACAAAAGAACAGCAAGGGGAGATTTACTGTATTAACGTTGGATTGTCCCTATAGCGGCTCTGATCACTGGTTTGAAAAAAAAAAGTAGTGTGTACCAGGCTTAAAGCGGGAGTTCACCCATTTAAAAAAAAAAAAAAAATCTCCCCTTAGCTTCCTGCTCGTTCGGTCTAGGGGAATCGGCTATTTATATTAAAATATGAGCAGTACTTACCCGTTTTCGAGCTGCATCTTCTTCCGTCGCTTCCAGGTATGGGTCTTCGGGAGCGGGCGTTCCTTCTTGATTGACATTCTTCCGAGAGGCTTCCGACGGTCGCATCCATCGCGTCACTCGTAGCCGAAAGAAGCCGAACGTCGGTGCGGCTCTATACTGCGCCTGCGCACCGACGTTCGGCTTCTTTCGGAAAATCGTGACGCGATGGATGCGACCGTCGGAAGCCTCTCGGAAACCTGTCAATCAAGAAGGACCGCCCATTCCCGAAGCCCATACCCGGAAGCGACGGAGAGGATGCGTCTCGTAAACGGGTAAGTACTGCACATATTTTAAAATAAATAGCCGATTCCCCTAGTAATAACGAGCAGGAATCTAAGGGGGAAAAGTGCCCTCTAAGGGTGAACCCCCGCTTTAAGCTGTTTAACATCCTGAGCCACTGGTGTTTGTTTTATTATAAAATGTAAATGTGGGCTTTGAAGGCACATTCACAGGTGCCGATTTAGTGTGTGGGCTGGTGTCTGTTTTGTTGGATGGTGAGGGGGAAGAGTAATGCGCAGTTTCAGTGCATCACACGGTTTTCATTTTTTTTGTTAACTTTATTGACAGTGTAGAAAGTTACACCCCATTCAAGTCTCTGCATTGCGGCATGTTGTGGTGACTTAAGCCTGGTACACACGATCAGATTTTCTGCGGACAAATCGTAGGCCTTTTGTCCGAAGGGCATTTGCATGCAAGACAAGTTCATGGCCAAGAATTGTCAGCCAAACACACACGAAACTACGTGTTTTTTCAGCTCTTTAGCGCCACCCTTTGGGCAACTTCTGCTAATGAAAATATTTGCTTTCCATGTGCCCTTGCAGTGACTAGCATTGACCAGTTGTAGAAAAACACCATTCAATACACACAGCATGAACAGGCCCTAAAGATACAGTGCTTTCCATTTTACATTGCTCGATACTTGAAGTACATATACTTTTTTTTTTTCCCCACAAGACGGAAGTACATATACTTTGAAATGAAAGTATAACTAAATTATCTTTTAAAGTTTGAGAGTGTAGGGAGGGGTTGAAATCCATCAGTTTTTTGGAGCAGTGGGGGCGGTAGCGGTAAATCGGTGGGGGTGAAAATGCTGGAACATGCTGCACCCTAAAAACGATGTGTAAACAGTGCCACTAGGCCCACTAGGGCAGTTGATTATGTCAAGCAGGGCAGTGGACAGTGTCAGCTTTATTATTATTATTTTACTATTGTTTTATATACATTTTTTACAAAAAAAATTTTTTTAGCAGCCCTGTTGGATCACTCACTGTGTTCATTTAGAAAATGAAGGGGGGCTAATAAATTACATATTTACTAGCCCCTTTCCACATCCTGAAGATCCCCTACAATAGCCAGTGAGAGAGGAGAAGAGGGAATGTTGGCAGTGCTGCCCCAGCAGCAGAAAGAAGGGGAACCTGGACAGGAGGGATGGCAATTACTAGATCCGTTCCCCTATATTTTCCTCCTCTGGCAACTAAATGCCAGAAGGAGGGAGAGAAGAAGCTGCCACATGGGGAAAATACAAGGGATCAGATTGGATCTAGTAAATATGGGGAATGCATGGAATGCATGGAGCGTGCTGCAAGTATAGGGGGTGTATGGGGAATGCATGGAGCGTGCTGCAAGTATAGGGGGTGTATGGGGAATGCATGGAGCGTGCTGCAAGTATAGGGGGTGTATGGGGAATGCATGGAGCGTGCTGCAAGTATAGGGGGTGTATGGGGAATGCATGGAGCGTGCTGCAAGTATAGGGGGTGTATGGGGAATGCATGGAGCGTGCTGCAAGTATAGGGGGTGTATGGGGAATGCATGGAGCGTGCTGCAAGTATAGGGGGTGTATGGGGAATGCATGGAGCGTGCTGCAAGTATAGGGGGTGTAAGGGGAATGCATGGAGCGTGCTGCAAGTATAGGGGGTGTAAGGGGAATGCATGGAGCGTGCTGCAAGTATAGGGGGTGTATGGGGAATGCATGGAGCGTGCTGCAAGTATAGGGGGTGTATGGGGAATGCATGGAGCGTGCTGCAAGTATAGGGGGTGTATGGGGAATGCATGGAGCGTGCTGCAAGTATAGGGGGTGTAAGGGGAATGCATGGAGCGTGCTGCAAGTATAGGGGGTGTATGGGGAATGCATGGAGCGTGCTGCAAGTATAGGGGGTGTATGGGGAATGCATGGAGCGTGCTGCAAGTATAGGGGGTGTAAGGGGAATGCATGGAGCGTGCTGCAAGTATAGGGGGTGTATGGGGAATGCATGGAGCGTGCTGCAAGTATAGGGGGTGTATGGGGAATGCATGGAGCGTGCTGCAAGTATAGGGGGTGTAAGGGGAATGCATGGAGCGTGCTGCAAGTATAGGGGGTGTATGGGGAATGCATGGAGCGTGCTGCAAGTATAGGGGATGTATGGAGAATGCATGGAGTGCGCCGTTTTTTAAAAGGTTTTTTTTTGGGGGGGGGGCCTAGGGCGCAGAATAGTCTAGCACCGGCCCTGCTCCCGAACTGTCCCCAAACTCCAAAGAGTGTCCAGAGTTTTATCAGAGAGGTACAGAGAAACCCAGGAGAGTTGTGATCCTTACAGAGTGGGTCATGGTGGTATACCTATGACATGTATGACAAATAAATACACAACCATTAAAGTACCACCAATGATGTCCATATGTCCCCCATAATGATATTAGTGCACGTCACTGATGAAATGTAAACAGAGGTCAATCAGTGTCATCTCCCAGCCAAGGTGACAGCAAGGTGGAAGGGAAACAAAAGACCGCTGCACCCGTTAACAGGCGGCCCTACACGATCATAAGAAAAAGTTCTCCCAATCTAACCTGAGCAGCTCCCAGAAGGAGCCAAACACTCCCCGCGCCCGGATCTGCTCAAACCCCCGCCGCAGCACTCGCAGGTACTCCGCCATCTTTCGTTTGGCTGCTCGAGTCCGCCGCACAAAGCTTCCCCCGGAAACAACAAGCGCACGCACAGAGTTCCGCACACTGTCTGTACAGTGGTGTCCTGCCTCTGCTCTAACCTGGGGATGTCATTCAGCCTGTTTAAGGCGAGACACTACACATGCTTTGAGCAAGTAAAGTGCTTAAAAAAAGATCAATAAAAATTAATATGCAATTTAAACGATTGTGCTTTATTTTACATACACCAATCAACCATAAATGTATGATCACCCACGAAATATTGAATAGTTCCCCCCTTTTCCACCTAAACATCCCTAATCCGTCCATCGTCATTGCTGTTATGTACTGGAGCTTTTTCAATTAAACAAAGTTTATATGATACCCTGGAATGCTGGAAATCTATTTCATTATAACAGACATTACTGCTTTAACCACTTCAATACCGGGCCTATTTTGGCACTTCTCTCCTACATGCATAAATCATATTTTTTTTGTTAGAAAATTACTCAGAACCCCCAAACACTATGTATGTTTTTTTTAGCAGACACCCTAGGGAATAAAATGCCGGTGCATTGCCATGAAATGCGATTTGCCATGAAATGTGATGGTCCGCCTCCATCACATCCCATTGGCTCACTCATGTCATGTGACATATAGACACGTCATCAGTCTCAGCTAGGCTATTGGCTATCATAGGGAGAGGATCTCCTCCCCCTGTAATAGCTGCACGGAGCTGTAGTAGTAAATGTAGCTTACTCGCACACCCAGGGAGGTCAGCCCCCGTGCAGCTTATCAAAGGGCTAAGAGAGAGGAGAGGGGGGCAGGCAGATGGGAGGCTGCTCCATTATACAGGCTGCCCATGGTGTGTGTGTGTTGCTGGCCACACAGCCTGAGAGCAGGAGGAGGGGAGAGGCAGCCTCTAGATGTGTGTGAGAGATCATTGTTTCTATACATTGTTACACGAGCAATGCACTCACTGCAACACAGGCTGCTCCTCACAGAGCTGTGCATATCACACTGCCTTCTCCTTCCTAACACTATATAGCAGCTCCGTGCTTTGATTCTTGGATTCTGCACCCTGGAAATCCCCCATACTCTCCAATACGACTTTTATATTATCTTTTGGTTACACGGGTATCACTCTCAGTTCTATGGAAGGAGCAGGCGCAGAAGATGTGAAGGGGCGACACTTCAGCCCTCATCCACATATATAACTCAAGCTATCACAGGGAGAGGAGATCCTCTCCCTATAATAGCCTAGCTGAGACTGATGACGTGTGTATATGTCACATGACATGAGTGAGCCAATGGGATGTGATGGAGGCGGACCATCACATTTCATGGCAAAACACATTTCATGGCAGTGCACCGGCCATTGCAACTTTTTATCTCGCACAGTATTTGCGCAATCATTTTTCAAACGCCTTTTTTTGGGGAAAAAAACGGTTTTGTGAATTAAAAAATAACAAAACAGTAAAGTTAGCCCAATTTTTTTGTATAATGTGAAAGATGAAGTTACACCGAGTAAATAGATACCTAACATGTCACGCTTTAAAATTGCGCACACTCATGGAATGGCTCCAAACATCAGTACTTAAAAATCTCCATAGGCGTCGCTTATTTTTTTTTTACAAGTTACAAATTTAGAGTTACAGAGTAGGTCTAGTGCTAAAATTATTGCTGGCGCTCTAACGCACGCGTCGATACCTCACATGTGTGGTTTCAACGGCGTTTACATATGTGGGCGGGACTTAAGTGTGTGTTCGCTTCTGAGCGCGAGCTAACGGGGATAGGGGTGTTTAAAAAACATTTTTTTATTTTTTATTTTACTCGACTTCTTTTATTTTTACACTTTTTTTGACATTTTTTTTATCACTTTTATTCCTATTACAAGGAATGTAAACATCCCTTGTAATAGGAATGGCTCGTGACAGGTACTCTTTATGGAGAGATGCAGGGTCAATAAGACCCCGCATATCTCCTCCAGGCTGGAAAGCATTAGATCGTGAAAAAAAAATTCACCGATCTAATGCTTTCAGCCGCGATTGCGGCTGTGTTTACATTCCGGGACCTGGGCGTGACGTCATAACATTGCGCCCGGGCCTCCGACGATCATAGAGATGACTGGTGACCATCTGGTCACCAGTCTACTCTATGGTTTCCATCGGACGCCGGCGGATCGTTTCTCCGGGTCTCCGATGGCACGGGAGAGCCCGGAGAAGCACCGGATGGCGGCGGGAGGGGGGGCGTCCCCTCCCGCCGCCTATAAGAACGATCAAGCGGCGGAACCGCCGCTATGATCGTTCTTATGGTGCAGGGATTCGCCGGCTGAAGAGATGGATATCTGAATGATGCCTGTAGCTGCAGGCATCATTCAGATATCCCCCACTGAAAGTCCAGGACGTCATATGACGTCCTTGGGCGGCAAGTGGTTAAGGTAGAACTATAGGTAAAACTTTTTTTTCATTTTGGGAGCGTTTCATAATGGAGGGTTATAACCCCTGTAAGGTTTATTTTTGCCATTTTTGTTCCAGTGCAGAGATTGCCCTTCACTTCCTGTTGTATAGAAACAGGAAGTGAGAGGAAAAATCCTTGAAAATCAAGGGAATCTCTTGGGGACACCCAGGTCACCAGAATTAGTGTCACTATTGGAAGATTTCCCCTCTATTACTTTTCTGGGGACAACCCAAAATTTGTGATTTTATTTTACTTTCACTTTCAATGATAATGGTAAATAGGGCAAATGTAGAGGGTACATTTCCCTAACAGGGGCACAGACAGCAATAAAAACCTGACAGGTGTTCTAATCCATTTCCCCTCTATCCAAAAAAATAAATAAAAAATTTTCCTTTAGTTATACTTAAAGGGTCACTAAAGGAAAAAAATGTTTTGCCTAAAATTAATGTCTGCAAGGTAGACAGACAGAATAGTGTAATGATTCTGTTAAAAAAAAGAGTAAATACCTATTAAATTCCTTCATCTATTTCACCTCCGGTGTTCTAGTTTCTGTTCTCTCATTCACTTCCTGGTTTGCATTGTTTGTTCATGTAAGAACTACATTTCCCAGTATGAATTGCGGCACGCCCAGTAATTCACACCTCCTTGAAGTCTCTAACACGTAGAGAGCGTCCTGCCGCACAGATGTAGTCCCCAGGAGGGGGTGAGAATGTCACTGACCACCGCAGTAAAGGCTCCCTTCACGGTGGTGAGTAACAATCAGACAAGCAGGAAGTGAACAGAACAGAGAAGAAATAAAGTAACTTCTGAGCAAAAACGAACAATGAGGAAGTGAAAAGAGGAATGTCTGCAGGTAAAGGATGCTTATTATGAAAACATTTTTTTCCTTTACAACCCCTTTAACCACTTGATCACTGGGCACTTAAACCCCCTTCCTAACCAGACCAATTTTCAGCTTTCGGTGCTCTCACAATTTGAATGACAATTACTCAGTCATACAACATTGTACCCATATGAAATTTCTGTCCTTTTTTTCACACAAATAGAGATTTCTATTGGTGGTATTTGATCACCTCTGGGTTTTAATTTTTTTGCGCTATAAAAGAAAAAAGACTGAAAATTCTGTAAAAATAAAAAAATAATTCTTGTTTCTGTCATATTAGCAGGTTATTTCTCACACACAGCATATGCATACCACAAATTACACCCCAAAACACATTCTGCTATTCCTCCCGAGTATGGCGATACCACATGTGTGAGACTTTTACACGGCGTGGCCACATACAGAGGCCCAACATGCAGGGAGCACCATCAGGCGTTCTGGAGCACCCAGGCCAATTCTGACATTTCTCTCCTACATGGAAAAATTATCATTTATTTGCTAGAAAATTCCATAAAACCCCAAAACATTACATATGCTTCTTTAGCAAAGACCCTAGAGCAGGGATCTTCAAACTACGGCCCTCCAGCTGTTGCGGAACTACACCTCCCATGAGGCATTGTGAAAATCTGACATTCACAGACGTGCCTAGGCATGATGGGAATTGTAGTTCCTGAACAACTGGAGGGCCATAGTTTGAGGACCCCTGCCCTAGAGAATACAATGGCGGCCATTACAACTTTTTATCTCGCACGGTATTTTCGCAGCAATTTTTTGAACGCGTGTTTTTAAAAAAAAAAGTTTTGTGCTTAAAAAAAACACAAAACAGTAAAGTTAGCCCAATGTTTTTGCATAATATGAAAGATGAAGTTACGCCGAGTAAATAGATACCCAACATGTCACCCTTCAAAATTGCACACGCTCGTGGAATGGCGCCAAACTTTGCTACTTAAAAATCCCCATAGGCGACGCTTTAAATATTTTTACTGGTTACATGTTTTTAGTTACGGAGGAGGTCTAGGGCCAAGATGATTGCTCTCGCTCTAAGGCCCCATACACACGAGAGGATTTATCCGCAGATACGGTCCAGCGGACCGTATCCGCGGATAAATCCTCTTGAGGATTTCAGAAGATTTCTATGCGATGGCGTGTACACACCATCGCATTGAAATCCGCGCTGAAATCCTCTGGCGATGACGTGTCGCGCCGTCGCCGCTATTATGACGCGGCGACGGGCGCGACGCTGTCATATAAGGAATTCCACGCATGCGTCAAATCATTACGACGCGTGCGGGGAATCCCTTTGGACAGATGGATCCGGTAAGTCTGTACAGACGAGCGGATCCATCCGTTGGAATGGATTCCAGCAGATGGATTTGTTGTGCATGTCAGCAAATATCCGATCTGCTGGAATCCATCCCAGAGGAGATTTCTCCGCGGAAACAGATCCGCTGGCGTGTACACACCATAGGATCTATCCGCAGAAACCCATTTGCTGGGATTTATCTGCGGATGGATTCTATCGTGTGTATGGGGCCTTACATTCGCAGCGATACCTCACATGTGTAGCTTGAACACCGTTTTCATATGTGGGCGGGACTACGTGTACGCTCGCTTCTGCGTGCGAGCACACAGGGACAGGGGCGCTTTAAAAAAATATATATATATTTTATTGTTCATTTTACTTATTTTAGTTTGACACTTTTTCCCCCCCCAAATTTTTTTTTGATCACTTTTATTCCTATTATAAGGAATGTAAACATCCCTTGTAATAGGAATATAGCATGACAGGTCCTCTTTACAGTGAGATATGAGGTCAATAAGACCCCACATCTCACCTCTAGGCTGGGAAGCCTGAAATAAAAAAAAATGATCCTGGCTTCGATCGTAGCGGTGAGTATTGCAGGGTATTGCAGAGTATTGAGGTATTGCAGAGTATTGAGGTATTGCAGAGTATTGAGCAGGGTATTGGAGTATTGCGCAGGGTATTGGAGTATTGCGCAGGGTATTGGAGTATTGCAGAGTATTGCTCAGGTTATTGCGCAAGGTATTGCAGAGTATTGCGCAGGGTATTGCAGAGTATTGCAGAGTATTGCGCAGGGTATTGCAGAGTATTGCACGGGGTATTGCAGAGTATTGTGCGGGGTATTGCAGAGTATTGCGCAGGGTATTGCAGAGTATTGTGCAGAGTATTGCGCAGGGTATTTCAGAGTATTGTGTGGGGTATTGCACGGGGTATTGCAGAGTATTGCGCAGGGTATTGCAGAGTATTGCTCAGGGTATTGCAGAGTATTGCGCAGGGTGTTGCAGAGTATTGCACAGGGTGTTGCAGAGTATTGCAGGGTACTGCGCAGGGAGGAATGGCTGGATCTGTGACTGCATTTGTCACAGATCCAGCCACAGTGCTGCTGCTGCCACCCGCTCTCCCCCCTCTCCTCTCACACTGTACCGATCGGTTTGTTTACAAGTGATCGCTCCATCATTTGACGGAGCGATCACGTGGTAAACGGCCGCTATCAGCGGCAATTTACCGCGATCCGTGATGCGCCGGGTCTTCTAGGGGGCGCGCGACTGGAGGATTCTGGGAGGACGTCCTCCCAGAGTAACTTGACCGCGCTGTAGACGTCTTTTGTCTATAGCGCGGTCGGCAAAAGGTTATGGAGGCAGTTGGTAAATAAACAGCTGTGAGCTGAGAGAAAACGAGAAAGAACTTAGACCCCTTTCACACTGGGTTGGTTTGCAGGCGCTATTGTGCTAAAAAAAAGGATTTTTGTACTCACCGTAAAATCCATTTCTCTGAGTTCATAGACGGACACAGCCTTCATTGACCTTAGGGTTATGCTTCTTCCTACCAGGAGATTTAGGCAGAATTCTACAGCACTTAAGGTGTTAAAAACTTTCCTTCATGCTGCTCCTCCCAGGGGGCGTGGCTCCCCCAGGCATAACCCACACCCTGCTTTAGCAGCCTCAGTTCGTAACAAGCAGTACAAACAAAGGAGGGGTGGGTGCTGTGTCCGTCTATGAACTCAGAGAAATGGATTTTACGGTGAGTACAAAAATCCTTTTTTCTCTTTCGTTCATAGACGGACACAGCCTTCATTGACCTTAGGGACGTCCCCAAGCAGTGTCAAAAAAATTCGAGGGGTGGGAAAAATAACACAGCAAAAACAGGTTACACCCCAAACAAAAACCGGAGTTACTCAACGGAGGAACTCCAACCTTAAACTGCCGCCTGTAACACCCTGCGGCCAATGGAGGCATCCGAAGATGCACTCACATCCACCATATAAAACTTTGAAAAAGCGTGGACCGACGACCAGGTCGCAGCCTTACACACCAGTAACACAGAGGCTTGGTGTCGGAAGCCCAAGAGGCCCCGATCGCCCTGGTCGAATGCGCCGTGACCCGAAAGGGAGGCGCCCGCCCCTTCAGGGCGTAGGCCTGAAGCACAATCCGTCGGATCCACCTGGAAATGGTGGCCGACGAAACTGCCAGGCCCTTACTGGGACCGGACACAGACACGAACAGCGAGTCCGACATCCGGAACGGAGCTGTCGCCGACAAGTAAACTCGAAGGGCCCGAACCACATCCAAAGAATGTAAAGTGGCCTCCTTCGGGTTCTTCGGCTGAGGACACAAGGATGGAAGAACAATGTCCACATCCAAGTGAAAAGCCGAAACGACCTTAGGGAGAAAAAACGGCTGCGGCCGCAGCACCACCTCGTCCTTACGGATGACCAAGCAGGGAGCCTTGCAAGACAAGGCCACCAGAACAGACAGACACCCGTCTGATCGAGGTAATTGCTACCAGAAATAAAATCACCTTTTGTGACAATAAAACAAAAAACCTCCCGAATGTCCTCAAAGGGAGCATCCCGAAGCACTGAAAGGACTAAATTCAAGTCCCATGGGGGTAATGGAGGGCGCACCGGAGGGGCCACCTGCCAGACCCCCTGACCCAACGCACGCACCCAGGAGTGCTATGCCAAGGGTCGCTGCAAGTAAAAAACAGCCAGAGCAGAAATCTGGCTCCTAACCGTACGTAAGGCGAGAGCCTGAACCACTCCCTGCTGCAAAGACAGCAGAATCCTGTACACAACGCATGTACGAGAGTGCCAGTTCATCTCCCCACACACAGAGAAGTAGGCCTTCCATGTATGAGGAAAAAACCTACGTGAGGTAGACCTCCGTGCAGGCAGCACGGTAGAGACCACCGAGCCCAATAGGCCTCGGTCCTTAAGCCCCTGGCTCTCAACAGCCACGCCGCTAAGGCCGGTGGCTGTGAAACAGGGTGGAAGATTGGACCCTGTAACAGAAAATCAATTCCCAGGGGAAGACGCTAGGGGGCGTCTGCCAGCAGACGCACCTGGTCCGCGTACCAGAAGCGACGCGGCCAATCTGGACCGATAGAATCCCTACAGCTTCTACTCTGCGCAGCAGGCGAGGAAGAAGCTTCCGAGGAGGGAAGGTGTAAAGTAGGCGACAGCGACCCCAAGGAGCCACCAACGCGCCTGACGCGTCCGCCCACGGGTCCTTAAACCTGGCCACGAACCGTGGCACCTACCGATATAGAGACGGGACGCTAGAAGGTCCACGTCCGGAGTGCCCCACTTTCGGCACAGACCCCGAAACACCTGCGGGTGGAGAGACCACTCTCCTTGGCCCAGTGCAGTGCGACTTAGGTAGTCGGCTAGCCAATTCCGTATTCCCGGAATGTACCCGGCCGATAGAGCCGGAACGGACCCTTCGGCCCACCGAAAGGATGCGCGCGACTCCCGTCGCTGCAACAGAACTCCGTGTGCCTCCCTGATGATGAACCTACGCCACGGACGTGGTGTTATCGGACAGGATCCTGACCGGTCGGCCCTGTAGATCCAGGGATCACCTGGTAAGGCAAAGCTTGATTGCTCGGAGCTCCAGAACGTTGATCAGTAGGCAGGACTCCACCTGAGTCCAGTGCCCCTGGGCTGACTGGGTGCCCCAAGCGCCCCTCCCCAACCGGAGAGGCTGGCATCCGTCGTGACCACTGTCCAGTGGCCTGCAGAAAAATGACTTTCCGGCCCGAAGCACCGGAAACGCCAGCCACCATACCAGGGGAGACATGATCAGATGACTCAACTGAATCTGGTAATCCAGAGATGACGGAAGCTAGTCCCATCGTGACAGCAGTTCCCTCCGTAGTACCCTGGCGTTGAATTGGGCATACGGAACCGCCTCGAAAGAGGCTACCAACTGACCCAGAACCTTCCTGCAGAATCGCAGAGATGACCGCTTCTGGGTCGGCAACTGCTGCACAGCAGATAGCAGAGTCTGAAGTTTTTCCGCTAGGAGAAAAACACTCCCGCCCCGGAGGAATCCAGGACCAGTCTCAGGTATCCCTGAGACGGAATCAACCCTGATTTCAGGACAATCCAGAAACCAGCCGAACACTCGGAGAGCCTGACACGTGATAGACACGGCTCCACCAATGCAGAGCTCGAAGAAGCTCGTAGGAGAATGTCGTCCAGACATCCCATGATAACAAACCCCCGCTGTCACAGCCGGGCCAGTATCGGTACGAGCACCTTGGCGAAAACCCGCCGAATGGGAAGGACACCATTGAAAATGGCCCCCCCCGACCGCAAAGCACAGAATCTCTGGTGGTTTGAGGATATGCAGGTACACGTTCATGACATCCAAGGATGCCAGAAAAACCTGACAAAAACAAAACGAGGGACTTGAGGCCCAGGATCGACCGGGCCCCATCCTCCATGGGGACACAAACAGAATGGAGTAAAACCCCGAGACCGTTCCAACGAGGGAACTGGCACAATCACTCCCCTGACCAGAAGATCCTGGACAGCCCCTGACGGAGTCAACCGGCGAACCGGAGGAGGCCAGAAGCCGGAGGGAAAAAACCTGTTTGGCAGACAAGAGAGAAACTCAATCTTGTACCCCAAGGAAAACACTTCGCAATGCGAAGCCAGTCTCCCACCCGAGACACGGGCGGGAGCAGACCTTCAGGCGGAAGCAGGTATGTCCGCAGACTTGTTAGGCATGCGGTATCCGGTGCGCTGCTACCCCGCAGCGGGGATTCAAGCACCATGTAGACCTACCCCCACCGCACAGGGCGAGCGAAAAAACGCTCGGAGGTAGGCAAGGAGGGTCCTTGCACAGGGCGAGGTCCCTAGCCCTTCCCAAACCGTGGGAACAGCATGCGCTTACCACCTGTGGCATCCTCAATGATGCCAGTCAGGGAAGACCCAAAAGGACCGTTCACCCTTAACGGTGATCACCAAGGCCACCTTAGAGGTCCTTCTTCCAGCTCCTGCAGCAGGAGCTTCGCCCTTTTAGTCGGGGCCTGCCAGAGCCGGCCTCACCGCCGAACCCACCACCGTGAATAGGGAGCGGGCCACGGCCTCCACTCTCCTATCAGCGGGATCCTGAAATGCAGGAGCCCCTTCCACAGGCAATGTGGTGGCCTTGCGCAGTCTGGACACAGGGGGGTCCACTGGTGGAGGAGAGACCTACTTTTTTTTTTTTTTTTTTTTAAAGCCCCCCTCAAGGGGGTAACGGGTTGCAAAGTTTTTTGACAAACTTTTTGCGGTGCATCCCATTCCTTGTATAACATATAGTCCAAATAAGGAACACAAGGAAACACTTCAGCGATGCGTGGTAGTCTGCTGGTACTGACACGGAGGTGTCTCCGCCACATCCTCAATTTTTAGAGCCTCACGCACCGCAGAAACAAGAGCTCCAACAAATTCTTGCCAGCAACTGACTGCAGCAGAGTCATCCTCACTATCCATAAGGGTTAAAACCCGCAGCCTCTGACATAACAGAACCAGAAAAAAACAGCGATTCTGTGTCATCCCCAGAAGCAGGCTTCAGGGAGGGGGCGCTTTTTTACCCCCCATCCGGGCACTAGCTGCTTCAAACCTGGCAAGAAACCCAGGACAGCCAACATAACAGATGTGGCAGGGGGAGGGGCATTAAGGGTTAACTCAGGCATAGCTTGAGTTCCATAGTGTCAGCGCTGAGTCACCCACCCTGCAAGGCAGGACAAAAAAACCCCACTGGTCACCTCCTTGCTGCTATTGCAGAGCATGGGGGGCCCCCGGTATTCACCACCCCACCCAGCTGCAGAGGGAGCTGAAAAACCTCAGGTGTGCTCTGATGTGCTGACTGTGATGTGTATTCACCTCATGGAAGATTCACAGCACTAAAACTGTAACGGCACTAAAACTGACCAGAGGCTGTGCCGAGTCATCTCAGGGAAGAATCACATCGTTACCAAGGAGATTTCCAAGATGGCCACCATCTGAGGTAAAAATTACCTCATAGAACACAGCAGCCCTGACTGCTTTGTTACCTCAGAAAAGAATCACAGCGTTACCAAGGAGATTTCCAAGACGGCCGCTGTCTGAGGTAAAAATTACCTCATAGAACACAGCAGCACTGACTGCTTTGTCTGTTACCTCAGAAAAGAATCACAGCGTTACCAAGGAGATTTCCAAGACGGCCGCTGTCTGAGGTAAAAATTACCTCATAGAACACAGCAGCACACAGCAGCACCCCCCAGAGTAACAACACAGTCCCCCTACAACACACGGGCCCCGGTGGTAACAAAGAAAACCCAGGAGGCCCCCCTTCACAGCCACTACCCAGTCAGGGGAAGGAGGGAGAGGAAGGGGAGAGAGGAAAGCAGGGCGGACCCTCAGTCGACCTCCCCAGGGAAACCACCAGCCAGACCACTTACCTGAGTAAGGGGCCACTACTTACCTGTCCTGCGACTACCCGGCTGGAGGTATCCCAGACAGAACCAACGTCCGTAAACGGCATGGCTGTCGGCCAGACACACTGTGACAAAGCCATAGAGACCGGTCATATGTGTGCCCTAGAACCAAAGTTCCCCGGCCGCCCCTGGAGCAATGGGGCCTGTCGTGGACGTCCCAAAGCTGAGCTGAGGGCCGGCACACGCTCGAAGGCCGAACATGGGGGGACTACAAGAGTCGAGGACCCAGCCTGTCACCCAGTCGGCTGTTGATAGAAGAATCGCAGGATTCAAAATGCAGGAACAAAATAATAAAAAAAGCGAGAAAAATCGCCAGAAAAAAACTCCAGAGTCCAGGAACTCCAGAGATAGCCTTGACCTCCTGTCGTTAGGCAGAAAACAAACTGAGGCTGCTAAAGCAGGGTGTGGGTTATGCCTGGGGGAGCCACGCCCCCTGGGAGGAGCAGCATGAAGGAAAGTTTTTAACACCTTAAGTGCTGTAGAATTCTGCCTAAATCTCCTGGTAGGAAGAAGCATAACCCTAAGGTCAATGAAGGCTGTGTCCGTCTATGAACGAAAGAGAAATAGCGCCTGCAAACCGACCTGAAACAGCCACTGCTGTGTCTCCAGTGTGAAAGCCCCGAGGGCTTTCACACTGGAGCGGTGCGCTAGCAGGATGGTAAAAGATAGTCGTTCTAGCCGCATCTTTGGCACTGAAACCTGGACACATTATTTAGACTGGCCCCTTACATCAGGGTCCCCAGAGAGCTCCTCCTTACATCATGGTCCCCAGAGAGCCTCCCCTTACATCAGGGTCCCCAGAGAGCTCTTCCTTACATCATGGTCCCCAGAGAGCCTCCCCTTACATCAGGGTCCCCAGAGAGCCCCTCCTTACATGTGTCCCCAGAGATCCCCTCCTTACATCAGTGTCCCCAGGGAGCCTCCCTACATACATTAGGGTCTCCAGAGAGCCTCCCTACATACATCAGGGTCCCCAGAGAGCCCCCCTACATACATGTGGGTCCCCAGAGAGCCCCCCTACATACATCAGGGTCCCCAGAGAGCCCCCCTACATACATGTGGGTCCCCAGAGAGCCCCCCTACATACATCCGTTTCCCCAGAGAGCCTCCCTACATCCATTAGGGTCCCCAGAGAGCCCCACCCCTTAAATCAGGGTCCCCAGAGAGCCGCCCCCTTACATCAGGGTCCCCAGAGAGCCTCCCCCTTACATCAGGGTCCCCAGAGAGCCCCTCCTTACATCAGGTTCCCCAGAGAGCCTCCCCCTTACATCAGGGTCCCCAGAGAGCCTCCCCCTTACATCCGTGTGCCCAGAGAGCCCCTCCTTACATCAGGGTCCTCAGACATTTTCAGATCTCTCCAGAGCCGTCCTGTAGCCACTCCTTTGTTATCTTGGTTGTGTGCTTAGGGTCGTTGACCTGTTGGAAGATGAAGTCTGAGGTCCAGAGCACTCTGGAGCAGATTTTCATCATGAATGTCTCTGTACATTGTTGCATTTATCTTTCCCCCGTTGCTGACTAGTCCCCCAGTTCTTGCAGCTGAAAAACATCCCCACAGCATGATGCTGCCACCACCATACTTCGCTGTAGGGAGTGTATTGGCCAGGTAATGAGCGGTGCCTTGTTTCCTCCAGACACGACTCTTGCCATTCAGGCCAAAGAGTTCAATTTTTGTTTCTCAGACAAGAGAATTTTGTTTCAGAGTCCTTCGTGTGCCTTTTGGCAAACTCCAGTTTGACCCCTTACTGTGATCAGCCGAGTCTCATGGACAAGCCGATCACAGAGTGTGCTGCCCGCGCTCTGCAGGGGGGGCGCACAGGCAGCGCATGCTTGGGAGAACGTACATGGACGCCCTCCTGGAAATTTAGGCCCGCGCTGTAGCTGTCTTTCGGCTATAGCATGGACACGAAGAGGTTAAAACATTTACATTTCTAGCCTTGATTGTATGTCTTGGCTGGCAATTTAGGCCCGCGCTGTAGCTGTCTTTCGGCTATAGCATGGACACGAAGAGGTTAAAACATTTACATTTCTAGCCTTGATTGTATGTCTTGGCTCAGTTAGAGAGGAAGGTTGACAGAAGCTTTACAGTGCTGAAGTTCACAGGCTACCACAAATAGAGAGCAAATGAGCACGTGTAAAGCAGGGTGAGACTTTAAACAGTATAGGCACTTATTTTTAACGTTTTACATAGCAAAAGGGGCCAGCCTGAAGTAATCGATCAGGACCTAATTTTTTGACTAAAGTTTCACTAGGGAAAACGTGTGGGAATTTGTGTGGTACTCTTGATACTTCCGTTGTATCTTAGGACCTGCAAGGTATACACAGAACCTTATTTTTGTCGGTCTTTGAGCTATGCACCACCTCCTCCTGGAGTTTCCTCGCTGTTTGGAGAAAGTATGTGCAAAGAAGAAAACACTAAGGCCGCGTACACACGGTCGTTCCAAACAGATGAGAATGGTCCGACGGGCCATTTCCATCGGTTCACCGCTGAAGTGGCCTGATGGTCTGATGTGCGTACACACCATCGTTCCCAAAAACGATCGGGTCAGAACGCGGTGACGTCAAACACACGACGTGCTGAATAAAACTAAGTTCAATGCTTCCAAGCATGCGTCGACTTGATTCTGAGCATGCGCAGGTTTTGAACCGATGCTTTCTGTACTAACCATCGGTTTGGACCGATCGGGCAGCGGGCCATCGGTTCGATTTTAAAGCATGTTTTAAAATTTTGGACCGAAGGACAACAGACCGATGGGCCATACACACGGTCGGTTTGGACCGATAAAACTGAACCTCGGCCCATTCTCATCGGTTTTGTCCGACCGTGTGTACGCGGCCTAACAGGCTATTAAAGTGCATAAACAAACAGTGCAAAATAAAAAATATAGTCCAGGAAAGGACAAACATGGGAGTTTTATTCTATCATAAAAAGATACATTTTTTTTCTTAAAAAATACAACCAAAATAGAATTTACAATTTCCATTAAGAAGCAAGACAATTTACAGCAACTGTTATTCCTTTACAGTAACACACATATAAACAGAGATCCTTCTGCTTGTAAATGGAATGAGTGACTACCATTTAAAAGTATGAGGCTGCCACTTCTGACTTGTTTTTAAAGATGTCGATTGCTGGGGTGTGTTTCTTATCCTTGGTACACTACCTAGCGAGTCATTTGACTAGGAACAAGAGTGTATAATTGCAGTTCAGACTCCTCCTATTGCATGCTCGTTCCAGGTGAGGGTCTCACTAGGTAGTAAAGCTGAGAGTAAGGTGATCCTGTACCATAAAAAGACAAGTCAGCAAAGCCAGCTATCCTATTTCTATTCAAATTGCTTTACTTTGTGTTAGTGGCCCAGATTCAAGAAGCGGTTGCGCGGCGCAAGGGCTTACTTGCTCCGGTGTAACGAGTGCTCCTGATTCAGGAACCTCGTTACACCGACTGCAGCCTAGGATATGACAGACATAAGCCTCCTTATGCCTTCATATCTCAGGCTGCATTCTTGCGTTGGCCGCTAGGGGGCGCGACCATTGTGATCGGCGTATAGTATGCAAATTGCATACTACCACCGATTCACAAAAGTTGCGCGGGCCCTGCGCACGCAAGGTACGGAGTTTCCGTACGGCGACTTTAGCGCAAGGTTGCTCCTGCTATAGCAGGGGCAACCAATGCTAAAGTATAGCTGCGCTTCCCGCTCGTGAAATTTTAATTTCACGTCGTTTACGTAAGTGATTCGTGAATGGCGCTGGACGCCATTCACGTTCACTTAGAAGCAAATGACGTCCTTGCGACGTCATTTGCCGCAATGCACGTCGGGAAAGTTTCCCAACGGAGCATGCGCTGTTCGCTCGGCGCGGGAGCGCGCCTAATTTAAATGATTCCCGCCCCCGGCGGGATCATTTACATTAGGCAGCCTTACGCCCGGCTATTTAGCATATCGCCCGCGCAATTTACGGAGCTACTGCTCCGTGAATCGCGGGCATTTCAAAATATTTGCGTGGGCGCAGAGCAAAACTCGTTGCCCTGTGCCCACGCAAATATTGCACGGATCTACCTGAATCTGGGCCAGTGTGTTTTAAAGGTTCAGGTTGTGAGGAGAGCTCATGTAACAAAGATCCTAAGGACTTTAACAGGAAAGGGTTTCATATGAACCTGGTTAACATGCCCGATTGCTTCTCTCAGCACTGGACCTTTTTTTGGTAGTAGATGGTGAAAAAACAGATTTACAACCCCCAACAAACAAGGTAGCATTTTTGTACTTAATGATCTTTCAAGGAGGTTTTTGAATTTAGCGGTGAACTTATTACCATACCACAATTCTACTAAAAGCAATCAAAAGAGTAAAATGGAAATATAAGAAGCCTAAAGGCTTTTTTAGATACTAGGACCACATTAATACAATGTACTGATATGAGGGCAGGTGAACAAAGGGTTTGAAATATAGCATTTTTTCCCTAAACATATAAACTGTTGTACTTTACGAACATTTAGAGGCTATGTTAATCTACTAACATACACATACCCATTTATAAAGTACCGGTTAAATGTATTTACGGACTACAGAGTGCTTTACAGACTTATGCATTTTCCTCTAACATGGCTGATCAGGAGTGAGATATGGTCCCTAACAGAATTTACTTGCTAAATTAAAAGTAATAGATCTTTCGATTTTTAGACAGGCAGCATGAACAGTTTAAATGGGACACCCAGTAACTATATAGAGCTCTACCCCTCCTTCAGTAGCAGAGAAAACATTTCATCTCAGAAAATGGGTAAAAAAAAAAAAAATCTTCTCTTTGATGACACACAACACAGATCTATATAGGCTTCATACAATCCATCTAAACTGTAAGCTGCTGTTGGTACCATAATGATATGGCGTGCGGTTTGTGGCGCATAATAGGTCCTTTAATACAAGTGAATCAACATTTCAGTCATCTAAGGTGATGTAAGACATACTGTCATCTATTAAAAAAAAGCCTATTAACTACCTGCTTAGCTACATTTGCTCAGCATACATTTAAAATATGCTCTTCCCTGCCACACCGGTATATCTGAGAAAGGTACACTTTCAGAAAAACTGAATCCAGCAAATGCGTGACAAAATTAGACACACATTGTGGTGGATTTAATAAAGCCAAATAGACTGGGCTCTTTGCAAGTGCAGTTGCGCTAATTTTTCCCAGAGCTTAGTGAATGTGGTGAAGCTCTGATGACTCCAATCATCCAGTCATGTGCAAGCAGAAAATGCTGTTTTTTTTCCCTTGAACCGGATTGTGTGTTCTTTACAAAGTCAAGTTTTAACGCAATCGATATGCTCTGGGGAAATGAGTGCAACTGCACTTGCAAAGTGCACAATCAATTTTCATTTAGCAAATCAACACCACTGATTGTAAATCAGAATGTCATATAGAGAAGTATAAGCCACTGTTTTTTCTTTATTTGCAGCGCCTGTGCCTGCAATCCTGGGCAGCAAACAGACAGCGTTGCAAGGGTCTGTGACAGAGTTACCATTGCAGACGAGAAAGATTTTTATCAAAACACATGCATTAATTAAAGCGGAACCTTACCCAAAAGGTGTCCCAGAAGACTGTGGGATCATTCACAATGCACAGCACGGCTTGCGCTTGCACAGTGGGCAGCCAGCTGTGAAACCACAAGCTGTCACAACCAGGTGCCCACGGTTAAGATGCTGGCGCGGGGACTATCCTGCGCCCCCTTAGGTTGAGCATAGCACTGGATCCTGCCTGGGACAGTTAAGTGTCTGTTTATTTAAAGTCAGCAGCTACAGTTTTGTAGCTGCTGACTTAGAATTATCAGAAAAACAACAGGAGTTCCTCTTTATTAAGTGGTTAGGGTCAGGTTTTATATTGGTGCCATGCTACTTTAGGTCAACGGAGGCAGGAATTTATAAATTAAACGCCACTATAGTAGCAACTCTTTCTCACTTACTGCTCCTTTTACTATTTCGGTATGTGTAGCCTTTTTAGATGCATACGGAATAAAAAACAAATGCACACAGTGCATCCGGAATGTATTCACAGCACTTGACTTTTTCCTCATTTTGTTATGTTACAGCCTTATTCTAAAATGGATTAAATTCATTATTTTCCTCAAAATTCTACAAACAATACCCCATAATGACAACGTGAAAAAAGTTTGTTTGAAATCTTTGCAAATTTATTAAAAACAAAATCACATGTACATAAGTATCCACAGCCTTTGCTCAATACTTTGTTGAAGCACCTTTGGCACCAATTACAACCTCAAGTCTTTTTGAGTAGGATGCTACAAGCTTGGCATACCTATTTGAGGGCAGTTTCTCTGGGCTCTAGCTGGGCCACTCAAGGACAAATTTACAGAGTTGTCCCTAAGCCACTCCTTTGTTATCTTGGCTGTGTGTTTAGGGTCATTGTCCTGTTGGAAGATGAACCCCAGAGTGATTTGGAGCAGGTTTTAATCAAGGATGTCTCTGTACATTGCTGCATTCACCTCTCCCCTCAATGCTTACTAGTCTCCCAGTTACTGCCTCTGAAAAACATCCCTGCAGCATGATTCTGCCACCACCATGCTTCACTGTAGGGATGGTATTGGGGTTGATGAGTTTGGTTTCCCCCAGACATGACACTTGCCATTCAGGTCAGAGTTCAATCTTTGTTTGATCAGACCAGAGAATTGTGTTTCTCATGGTCTGAGTATCCTTCAGGTGCCTTTTGGCAAACTCCAGTCGAGCCGTCATGTGCCTTTTACTGAGGAGTGGCTTCCGTCTGGCCACTCTACTCTACAGGCTTAATTGGCGGAGTGCTGCAGAGATGGTTGTTCTTCTGGAAGGTTCTCCTCTCCCCACAGAGAAACCCGGGTTCTTGATCACCTCCCTGACTAATGGCATTATCCGATCGTGCAGTTTGGCTGGGCGGCCCACTCAAGGAAGAGTTCTGGTGGTTCCAAACTTCTTCTGTTAATAGATGATGGAGGCCACTGTGCTCATCGGGACCTTCAATGCTGCAGAAATGTTTCTGTACCCTTCCCCAGATCCGTGCCTCAATACAATCATGTCTGAGGTCTACAGACAATTCCATGGACTTCATGGCTTGGTTTGTGCTCTGACATGCACGGTTAACTGTGGGACCTTCTATAGACAGGTGTGTGTCTTTCCAAATCATGTCCAATCAACTGAATTTACCACAGGTGGACTCCAATCAAGATTTAGAAAAATCTCAAGGATGATCAGTGGAAACAGGATGGACCTGAGCTCAATTTTGAGTGTCATGGCAAAGGCTGTAAATACTTGTGTATATGCCATTAGTTTTTTTGGGGGGGGTTTTATTTTTAATAAATGCGCAAAGATTTTAAACAAAATTTTGAGGAAAATATTTAATTTAATCCATTTTGGAATACGGCTGTAATATAACAAAATGTGTAAAAAGTGAAGTGCTGTGAATACTTTCTAGATGCACTATAAAGTTTCAAAATGCTTCTCTAACATTGCCCTTAAAGGAACACCGAGGTTGCTGAGCCTGTTCTGCAGTGCTTGTTTGGCTGTATCTGACTTCATTACTTTCTCATTCACTCAGCTGGATCATGCATCCAGCAAGTGGCAGTTAATAACTCAAAGTAGATTTGCATGACACTCGGCCAAGCAGCATTTTCAGGAGAAAAACAGCAGCCCGCATAATTTCTCTAAGCAGACCATTATCTTAAGCAAACCTCCTTGACATATGTGGAATGATATAAACAAACTATTAAAAAGTGAATCTGTCAGCCACACTTCAAGGCATCTAGATAAGTGTGCCTCAGTGGCCATTTAGGGCACTCTTGTTGAACAGGCAAAGGCAATTGACAAGGGTTAGAGACACAATGCCTCTAGAGACAAAGTGAAATTGTTTTCAAAGAGCTGCACAAATGAGTTCAGGCAAACAATGTACATAATAGGCAACTTGGGTTGTCTGCTCTTAGTCTGATATCACGCATTGGTTTGCCAGCAGCAGAATCACTCACAAAAGGCTTCCACTTACCTTTATAGAATTGCTCTCTCACTGACCCAAAATCCTGCTAAATCTTCCTCTTCAGAAGTGGCATCTCGCTAGTCCAGCCAACGAGGGAGCCTCTATTAAAATAGGTTAGTGGTGAGTTAAAGCGGAGTTCCACCCAAAAGTGGAACTTGCGCTTATTCGATTCCTCCCTCCGATGGGAGGAGGGGGGCACCTGTCCCCACTTCCGAGAGACTGGGCCGTGGCGAATTACGCCAGCAGCTCGGTTCCCCTTCTGCTGGTAAAAGAGTGCAGCGCGATTTTCGCATGGGCAGTAGGAGCCCGGCCGTGAAGCCGAAAGGCTACATTGCTGGGTTCCCTTAACCACAATGGTGGCAGCAGCACTTGACCAGCCGATGGAAACATCAACTGCGGTGCAGACATTGCTGGACTCCAGGACAGGCAAGTGTCCTAATATTAAAAGTCAGTAAAAACAGTATGTGTAGCTGCTGACTTTTAACTTTTAAAGGGGTGGGCGGAACTCCACTTTAAGGATCGCGTCACTAGCAAGTTTTTGGCAGTGACAGGATTACTTGTGCAACAATAACTTTTACAATTTTTTAATTATCTACAGGTTTAGTCTAACCAACATCCTAAAAGTCCAAATCATTACTACTGCAGGAAGCAATGGAGTCCTCATGGGCTGATTCCCTGTTAAGCCCCAGCATAGTAGTCTGCAACATAATAAAAGCATAACTACTATACGGAATACTTTAATCATGGTTAAAGAATTGCTTGAAGGATCATACAGAATATAAGAAACATTTCACTATCACAGCTGCATATTGTGAATAAAAAGAAAACATCAAAGCAAACAGTAAATAAACCTAAAAGCATAAAGTGCTAGCAGCTAGGAAACATACATATACAAAGGTTTATTTATTACAGAAAACTATTATCTGCATTCTCTGCTCTGCATTAAAGAACAATTGTATTTGGACCCTTCGTGGGTTGACCATATTTACAAAATGTATTTTTTGTTATGCTTTGAAAAAAGTATCCTGGATCATTTCTCTCATCAGTATCCTTAGTAAATGTTTACTATTATTATGTTACACAATTTAAACTTTTACCTTTATAAGTAATAGCACAACATGATTGAAAAAAAAAAAAAAAAAGCATTTTTATTCCATGCAGGAATGAGGAGACATCCTCTGAATTCTAGTTCATTGCTTTTAAGTTAGTGCTGTGATTCTTATAGAATACATACAATAATTCTAATAACTTTAAAAGGTGTGTTGCTTAGAATATCCAAACAAAGTCATAAAGTAACTATAAAATTGTTTTGCCTGTCCTTTGCTCTAACTTAGTGAGAATGCAGGCAAGGCACACAACATCCGACTGAGAAAAAAAATGATTGTTTATCTAGATCAATAGCAATATGCCATGAGATAATACTATTTTGAAGTGACTGAATAAAAGCACAGTTTTAAATACATCTGAATGCACAGCCCTAGGCCATTCCATAATAATACAGACAAGTCTATATAATAATGAATATTTACACCATGCCAAAAGGCACTGTTAATGTAGATGAGCACTGAACGCTTAGACTAGCTCATTTTCCTTGTCTTGTCCATTCCCAGTGTTCTCGGTTAGGAATTAAGGTGAAAATGTTCTTTGTCTCCGCCTCCAATCTATGCTATGCAGAGAGACCAATAACCTGGGTGTTATAGTCAGTGGTTTCCATACGCAAAATATAAGGAATTATACTATCAATCTGAACATTCCCAATAAGTCCAGCGAAGAACAGTTCTTCCATAACTGCAGCACTCATCAGTCTTAGAGCTGGCAACCTGAGAAGCAGCCGTGACAACCTAAAATTAGAAAGATAATTTTCTGATTAAATATATA
This sequence comes from Rana temporaria, assembly GCF_905171775.1. Lineage (NCBI taxonomy): Eukaryota > Metazoa > Chordata > Amphibia > Anura > Ranidae > Rana > Rana temporaria. Next base: position 199,483,719 of record NC_053491.1, on the reverse strand, counting down.
ATCAAAGATATAAAGCATCTGCTTTAAGTACCAACAACAGGATGGCCCTGCTCCCAGGGAAGAAAGTGTCAACCAAAGAAATATTTGCTAACTGTAATGGATGTGGGGAATCATTCACATTTTTCTCATTTGATGACAATAAGTACTGCAATTACTTTCTCCATCTAAAACAGTGGTCTCCAAACTGAAGCCCGAGGGCCAGATGTGGCCCTTTGCTTGCCATTGTCTGGCCCTCGAGGCACTATTTCTCCCAACTAACACCAATGCTGAGGCACTAGTCCTCTCACTGATACCAATGATGGTCCACTGTTCCTGTCACTAATACCAATGATGGGACATTATTCCTCTTCCTACGGACCACATTTTTTAAATCCCACTAACCACCAAGCCTGAGACATTGTGAACTCCCAATTGACGCTGGGACATTTTCTACTCCCACTGGCCACAGTCCGGCCCTTCTAAATTCTGAAAGGCATGAAACTGGCTCTTTGTTTAGGAAGTTTGGAGACCCCAGATCAAGAACTTCACTATGGTAATCTCCTTTACATGCTGTGCCAGTAAGTGCTGAATGTACATGAACTTAGATGGGGCGAGATGCAACTTAGGAGTCATTTCAGTGCTTATTAAGTATCACTGAGAGTATAGAGTATAGTGTATAATCGATATGATGTGCTAACCGGTATGATGTGTAAATGGGCTTGGTGAATATTGGAGGTCACTTTAAATGGCATATAATTTCTTTAAAATTCTACCCCATAATTTCCTCAGTGTTGCCTGTAAACTAAAATACTTACCTTTATGCCCAGAGCCACCCAGCCTTTCCAAGAAGCATATTCCAGACAGGCTCTATGTCTAGTGCATACATGAGACTGCCCCATTTATTTCTAAGATTTGTCTTCAATAGTCAAGATAGCTAGGGACCAGCTGGGGCTTTTTCCTTGCAAAGTCTGTGTGGTGCTGGGCAGGGCCGCACAGTAAAGGGCTTGGGAGTAAAGATAAAAGGTGTGCATTTAATGTGCAGGCTACATTCAAAGGGGATGAACGATTTTTTGGTACAGGGGTAGGTGAAAAAGTAAAATGTTCCATGTAGTCTACAGAATAAAGGGTTATATTAAACAGGTAAAATAATTATATCAACTAGCACCTATCAAAAACTTAACAATCATCACTGTGAGTAGTTAATCATTTTTACTTGAGCTTTATTACTGCATTTTGCCTAAGGTTTAGCTGCAGTACTTATTTAAAAAATCACCTGTATGTATCATCCGGGTATGTCCTCGTTACATAGTCTTGGAATTCTGTGTAGGCCTTTTCCTGAAGCTTTTCAATGTGAGACACATTTTCCAATCCAGGATGATCTGTACAGTAAAACATAAGATTAAATACAGAAACTTAAAAAAGATTTTGCATTGAATCAAACATATTTGCTCACGATGTGTATGTCTGAAACTTCTCAAAGTTCTCAATTTACTAAAGGCAAATAGACTGTGCTGTTGCTCTCTCTCCAGAGCTTAGTAAATGATGCAAAGCTTCACTTTGCAAAGAATATCCAATCACATGCAAGGAAAATAAAAAAAACAGCATTTTTACTAGCACATGATTGGATGATAATAAAAAACAGCATTTTTACTAGCACATGATTGGATGATGGAAGTCAGCAGAGCTTCTGTTCATTTGCTAAGCTCTGAACCAACTGCTTTTGCAAAGTGCACAATTTGCCTTTGTAAATTAAAGATGACAGTACTCCCCTGCCTTCAAGGGATTTTCCCATCAGAAGAATGGCATCATCTTTGTTCAGACATTATACAGGGTCACTTCCTACTCCTGGACTAAGACACTAGCTAAAGGCTGAACTGCCTGCAACAGACTAATTACTGTATATTATCTCAGCCTAGGCACAGTCACTGGAACCCAAGGACTGATATCAGATCGGACTGCAGTCATACAAATCTAAAGCCCAACTCCAGTTACTCTTGCTGCAATACTTACCTTCCCTCAGACGTTGTCCCCTGCAGACTCACTGAAGTGTGGTCAAGTGCTGGTCAATTATTCTGGGTTCAATGAGCCCAGAATCTTTTCTACCCACTTCTTGTAATTCCAGGGCATTAAAAAGAGCCCCATATCATTAGGTCGCTCTGAACTCACAGGAGAACGCTGTGGCATTTAGATCTCACCCCCCAATGGAGAATGTGGTCCCATGGCATCACTTGACCAGACCAAGAACTGCTGGAAAAGAATAGGATTTATAATTTTTTTTTTTCAATAGGCATACAGACGGTGCCGCAAGGAGGGTAGGTGCAGCAAGTGGGGAAAGGAAGAAACTGGAGTTGGGCTTTAACCCTTTCGCTGCCAACTTATGCAGTGGGGGTTTTACACGTGTGTAAATCTGACAAGCTGTTGCGGCTGTACAGCTTCCTGATCTCTTCCACATATACCCATACATTTGCTGCCAAGTAGAGAGGTGGAAGACCAGCAAACGCCTGATAACGGATTTCCCCTACCTCATAAGAACCCAGAAGTGATGTGTATTACTTTCTTCCTGGGTTTGGCTGTCATTAGGGGTAGGACAGGTGAGAAGTCAAGGGTCTAAAAGGCACCTGATGTCTCAATAAAGAAGACCTGAAACAGCAAAAAATCTAATTGGTCACAAAACAGTTTAAGCCCAACCATGTAAAACGCACGACGGGGGCACCTAGGTACGAAAACGATTGCTGTACACATATTACACATTGCCATACACATCAAAGTGAAAGCAATAATGCTAGACCCATTATTAATGGTTAATGTTAAACTAACGACCTGTAGGGGCTTTTAAAGCGTCCCCTTTGTAAAACTTAGGGTATTCAAGTTTGTAGCAATTTTAGAGGCTCATCATGCTGGGTATCTACCATATTTATCGGCGTATACCAAGCACTTTTTTCCCATTAAAATAAGGGGGAAATCGTGGGTGCACGATATACGCCGATCCATGCGCTGTGTTTGAACGCCGCCACCGACATATACCGAGCGCAGTACACTCGGCCAGGCTCGGCTCGGTCACGCCCTGTGCCGCCTCCTAGCCTTTATGCGAGAGGAGCCGAGCGTGGCTGAGCGTGCCCGAGTGTACTGCGCTCGGTATATGTCGGCGGCGGCGTTCAAACACAGCGTGGGAAGCGGGGATCGGCTCAAAAACAGCGCGGGAGAAGAGGGGAGGACACCGCCGAGGCCGCAGACGGACGCCCGACCGGACAAGACACCGACGAGGGGCATTCAAACTGTAAGTATTTTCTTTTTTTCAGGAAATTTCCCTTCCAGGTTGGGGGTGCGCGCTATACGCCGGGGCGCGCTATACGAAGATAAATACAGTATTTACTCAGCACAATCTCATCTTTTCCACATTTTCCGCCCAAGGTACGTCTATGGACGTCCTTGAATTTGAGCAGGGATATCTGAATGATGCCTGCCGCTACAGGCATCATTCAGATATCTTCTTTTAGAGCCAGCGATTCCGTGCACCGTAAGAATTATCGTAGCGGCTGTTCTGCCGCTTGATCGTTTTTACAGGTGGCGAGAGGAGATGCCTCCAGTGCGTCTACCGACTCAACGTTGCGATCGGTGAGTCAGAGAACAGATCCGCTGGCCCCCGGATGCCTACCATAGAGATTTCTGGTGGACCAAATGGTCGCCGGAGTCTCTATGATCGTTTGGAGGCCAGGCGCGATGTTATGACATCACGCCCGGCTCCGTCTCAGCTGGGAAGCTGAGATTGTTTTTTATTATTATTATTTCAGGCTTCCCAGCCTAGAGGTGAGATATGGGGTCTTATTGACCCCATATCTCACTGTAAAGAGGATCTGTCATGCTTATTCCTATAACAAGGGATGTTTACATTCCTTGTAATAGGAATAAAAGTGATCAAATTACATTTTATTTTTTAAATTGTCAAAGTAAAAAATTTAAATGTTTTAATTAAAGTGCCCCTGTAACTCAAAACATGTAACCAGTAAAAAAATGTAAAGTGTCGCCCATGAGGATTTTTAGGTACTGAAGCTTGGCGCCATTCCACGAGCGTGTGAAATTTTGAAGGGTGACATGTTGGGTATCTAAAATCATCTTTCATATTATGCAAAACAAATTGGGCTAACTTTAATGTTTTTTATTTTAAACCATGAAACTGTCCCCCCCCCCCCCCCCCCAAAAAAACGTGTTTGAAAAATATACAGTGCGAGATAAAAAGTTGCAATGACCGCCATTGTATTCTCTAGGGTCTCTGCTAAAACAACATACATGTTTGGGGGTTCTATGTAATTTTCGAGCAAAAAAATATATAATTTTTACATGTAGGAGCAAAGTGCCAGAATTGGCCCGGATGGGAAGTGGTTAAATGTTTTTTTTTTTTTTTTTTTTATGTGTGTGCAAACAATGCAAAAACAACTCTGCCAAATGAAAGGAATAAACATTTACTTAAAACGTAAAAACAATAATTACTTACCAGGACTGAAGAGGACAATTGCTTTCATGTAGGCATATTCATAACCATCCAAATTTATCTTGACCATGCTATTGCAGAACTCCTGAAGTTTAAATATGTGGTCCATTACCAGCTTTAACTTGTCTCCAGACAGCTTATCTACCACAAAATACAGTGGGGTAGTGTTAATCCATTCATTTGCCACCAAGCCATATTCAACATTACTTGCGTATATTTTATCTACAACCATAGCTTGATGTGTATGAATGCTGTAACGGGAGGGCCGTGGGACCCAGAAGCTCTTACACAGATTGAGCCAGGAAATAAGGGACATGTGTTTGATTGTTTTAACATGGGTCTGTAATTCACAATATATTCAAGAATGTCTGCAAGACCTATTTACAGGTTGTTGATTCTGAACCCAACAGGTCAATGGGAAGAGTGACTCATTCAATGTGGGAACACAGACTGTTAAGGTGGTAATTAAGTCTGCTACTGTGATGTAAATTAACCTTAGTCTGGCCTCCTAAAGACCTTTCATTGTGTTATGCTAATTGACACTGTATTGTGTGAATTTCTATTGATGATAAATGTGTATTGTATAGCAGGTGAGAAGAGCTTATTTCAGGGTCACCTTGTCTGGTTAAATGATTAGTAATTAGCTCATGTAGATTATCTGGGTGCCAGAAAGTCTGACTAAAAGATGTGTATTGGAGGCTCGTTAGTACCCATTGTATGATGTTGTGGGTGGAGTGTGTCATTGTCCATCTGATTACTGCAGCATCCTTTTTGGTGTATATAAGAGCCTGCCTTCTCGATAAAGATGGTCCATTAGTTTGAACCTCAAACAGAGCTGTGTCTCATTATTGGGGTTCGTCTGTCAGATTGTGGAGTGTTGATAAGCTGTCGTGGGTTGGTGGAATGGAATATCGTAAACGGCGTTAACCCCTGACCGTTACAAATGCCATTTAAAAAAAATATATATTTAATTTTTTCCTTTAAAATAGATTTACAATATGCATTTACTACTAGATTAGTACAACTTATTTTTATCTTTTCTCTTATGAACGTATAAACTGTTATACTCTTGTGTCATAGCCCTGAAGAAACATACTGGCATTCTTAGCGGTTGTATACCCCTTTAGCACATTTTTACCTACAGGTAAGCCTATAATAAGGCTTACCTGTAGGCAAAATATCTCCTAAACCTGTACAGTTTAGGAGATTTTCACCTTGCATTCAGCCGCTGACAGCAGCAGCGCATGTGCTCTGAAGGTCTGGCAGATGCTGCTGGAAAATCAGAGCTCCTCGCCGGAAATTAGACTCCTGCGCGCGTTATCGCGACTTCCGGGCCACTCACAGCGCTGCTGCTGCAAACTCAGAAGAGATGCAGAGGAAAAAATGTCAGCTCCCTCGGCAGTGGCCGGGATGCAATGCCGATGCTTTGTTTTAAGGTTTTTTTTGCGAGTATACCGCCACTTTAAGCAGCTAATAATTAAATAAAGACTACTTTGGTTGCCATTGGTGTGGTGCCCGTCCAATTTTTACATATTTGGATTCCCAACGGGTGCTTTAGTACATGTAAGCAGCCTCACAGAAGCAATTCAGCTAAATCAAGGAGACAGTCATTCGCAACACTAAATAAAATAAAATGAGAGACCTAGGCCCCTTATGTATGTACCCCTGTCCTTATATAACTTTGCCTGAGAATCTTTAGTGCTTTTTTATGCAGAAAGCTGCTAGTGAGGCTGCAAATAAAGGACAGTCACTCACCCAAGAAAAGGCCCACCATTAAACATGATTAAAAGTAGTAGCTTGGGGGGAAACATTTAAAAAAAAAGAAAGTACAGTTTGGGTTCCTGAAAATGTCATGCATATATTGGAAAACAAATGTAGCAACAATTATTGACATTTATAATTATATCTCAGGGATCTTACCATGCTGCAAGCTGCTGTGCAGATGATTAACAAATGCTGTTAGTATGGTTGCCACATTCATTACTTGGGAGCACTGAGCAAGACCAAGTGAAAACAATTCGCTCCAGCAAGCTTTCACCAAAGAGGTACTAACCTCCTGCCTGATGAGAGAGACAAACATCACACTTACATTAGCAGTGGCCAACTCACAAATACCAGGAGGCACAGAAAATGCCAGCTTTATTTGCAATTTTCGGTCAACAACAAACACTAAAGTTTTTATTACTTCTTCTGTAACTAGCTAGCTTTATTTGTTATACAGTATGCAGTCTAATTTATCATTGGTTATAGCTAAAGAACTGTTCTGCAGGGCAACATAAAACAGTAAATAATAGTAATTGTACACAAACATTGGGGTTTTTACTTTAAATTTTGTATAGAATCTTCAATTTACATATAAACATTCACTACGCGTCAAAGGATTCCCAAAAAGAAAGTGAACAGTAGTACCTGCCTGCCTTGAGGCATGGTTTGTCTGTTCAAAACTTCTGATGGAACTGTCCAATAAATCTCCTACCTCACTCACATGTGAATTATTGAGCTCTGTAAACAGATTTGTTCTTATTAAAGTGCTAAATAGGCAGACAGCTCTATCTGGCAGCTGGAAAAAAAATACAGCAAAATCTTGGATTGAGAGCAAGTAACTTGGTTTGAGAACGTTTTGTAAGACAAGATTTTTTTATTTATTTTTATAAATTTTGACTTGATATACAAGTAGTGTCACGTCACAATTAAAGAAAGGGTTAATAGGGCCTGTACAACATTTAGCAACTCACATGGTTGATGATCAAAAGAGGCAGATCCAACTATGCAGGCATCCGGGGTAAATCTGTCCACATAGACCGTCCTCCGCACCACCATCGTCCCTTCTACGCTGCACTCCACAAGGGCTTCAAGCCTCGCTTTCAGATTGGTCTACTGCAGGGTAGTCTACCCAATCACGATTGCAGACTGACAGCGGTGAGAGCCGGTGGTGCAGAGGATGTACCATGTGGACAGCTTTCCACGGATGCCTGCATACTTGGAAGTGCCTCTTTTAATCATCAACCAACCTGAGTTTCTAAATGTTGTACATTCATTAAATGTAACCATATTGCTACACTTAGAGGTGCCTCTCTTCTTTTATACTCTGTAGCTCCTACTGGATTTTGCTTCTAATCCCCTTGTGGAAGCTTCCATTTGTGGATGGGCATTTTATGGTTACACAACATTGCTACAAATCTTTATACATGGACTTTAAACTGAAGGACTTATGAATAAATGGTTGTGGAACGAATCATTTTCATTAGGGTTGTCCAGATACCGATACTAGTATCGGTATTGGGACCGATACCGAGTATTTGCGGGAGTACTCGTACTCGCGCAAATGCTCCCGATACCTAAATAGAATACTTTTTTTGTATTTATCAACATGTTCTATGAAAATTCTTTGAGTTTTTTACTACTGCGTGACAAGCAAATAAAACATTTTTATTCATTTTTACTCATTTTTATTCTTTTATAATGTCTTGAGTTAGAGTTCTTCATAATTCTAAAGAAAATATCCTTAGTCTGTATTGTGGTTTGAAAACTGTCACATGACATTTAAAAAAAGTATCGGTATTCGGTATCGGCGACTACATGAAAAAAAGTATCGGTACTTGTACTCGGTCCTAAAAAAGTGGTATCGGGACAACCCTAATTTTCATTATTTCTTATGGGAAAATTTGCTTTGATGTAAGAGTGCTTTGGATTACAAACATGTATCCGGAACTAATTATGCTCGCAATCCAAGGTTTTACTGCATCACGACTTAATTTTTTTTATGACCAGATTATATAAAATAAAACACACTGTGCACTTTTCAAGATTTCAAAAACATTTTAAAGTGGAACTCTAAGCTAAGTAATTAAAACTGGCGGACATACAGGATTGTTAATGCAGAAGAGACATGCTCTGTCTCTCATTAAAGCAACTTACCTGCCTGTCTGCCCTTATACTGTGAGTCGTGCACATGCAGCTCACTGGATAAATTCAGCAAAGCCGAATCTCACTGAACTCCCGCGCATGCCCATTATGTCATCCCTGCCCAGTGATCGAGACCGATCCCCGATCGATGGGCCCTAAACTTCCGCCCGGGAAGCTCTGGGACACTGCATCACTGGAGCTCAGGCAAGTATTGTTTCACTTTAAGTTAAGAGTCATGTCTACAAGATTCTCATGCCGCGTAAACACGGTAGTTTTTTGTGATGAAAAAAAAAAACTTAATTTTTTAGCATGAAAGAAAACAACGTTTTTCAAACTTAATTTTAAAAAACGACGTTGCCTACACACCATTGTTTTTTCAAAATGCTCTAGCAAAGCGTGGTTACGTTCAGCGCGTACGGCGGCACTCTGTTACATTCAAGCTCGCGTCATAACTTGCTTCTGAGCATGCGCGGGTTTAAAAACGTTGTTTTAAACGTCGTTTTAGCCTACACACAGTCATTTTTTATGACACAAAAAAACGACGTTTTGAAAAACGACATAAAAAATTGCCGCATGCTCAAATTTTTTTTTTGTCGTTTTTCAGAAGACATAAAACAACGTTTTCCCCACACACGGTCATTTTAAAAGACGTTTTGAAAAATGTCGTGTTTTTTTCATCACAAAAAACGACCGTATGTACGCGGCATTACTAAAAGCACCCTAAAGCCCTGTACGCACGATCGGTTTGTCCGATGAAAACAGACAGATGGACTGTTTTCATCTGACGAACCAACCATGTGTGGGCCCCATCGGTTTGTTTTCCCATCGGCGAAAAAAAAAAATAGAACAGGTTTTAAATTTTTCCTATGGATAAAAAAAGCGATAGAAAAAAATAGGATTTTTGTACTTACCGTAAAATCCATTTCTCTGAGTTCATGGATGGACACAGCAGCCTTTGACCTTAGGGAATTATATTCTAAGGGCAAAGGCTTCCGTTTCAGTTCATGAACGGAAGAGAAAAAAGGATTTTTGTACTCACCGTAAAATCCATTTCTCTGAGTTCATGGACGGACACAGCAGCCTTTGACCTTAGGATATACGGTAATACCCTAAGGTCAAAGGCTGCTGTGTCCGTCCATGAACGGAAGAGAAAAACGATCGTCTGTGTGGAAGTCCATCGGTCAAAAATCCACGCATGCTCAGAATGAAGTTGACGCATGCTCGGAAGCATTGAACTTTTTTCAGCACGTCGTAGTGTTTTACGTCACCACGTTTTAGAACGGTCGGATTTTTGACTGATGGTGTGTAGGCAAGACTGATGAAAGTCAGCTGTAGGGCTGCAACTAAGGATTATTTTCATAATCGATTAGTTGGCCGATTATCGTTTCGATTAATCGGATAATAGCCTTAGAAAAAAAAAAAAAAAAGTTTAAATTTTTTTTGGGCCAATTTGTTGTTGGTTAGATTACAAAACACAAATTGCTGCAAAAACACATTACGTGCTTTTCTGCAGCTTCTCCATTAAAGTATATTAAACCAAAAAATAAATAAAAAATAGCACCGTTTTGCATTAAAAAGTCCTTGCCCTTTCCAAATACGCAGCAACCGAAAAAAAATCATGGATGTGAACGTGTACCATAGGAAAACATGTAAATGAACTGTAGTGTGTTTCTGCAAAAAGCACCAAAAAACAGAGGTGTGAACCCAGGCCTGAGATGTTTAGTAAAATAATGGGGTTAAAAAAACAAGTAAGTACAAAGAGCAAATAATCGCTACTGTGAGGCCCCGTTCACACGGTCGGACAAAACCGATGAGAATGGACGGAGGTTCAGTTTCATCGGTCCAAACCGACCGTGTGTATAGCCCATCAGTCTGTTTTCCTTCGGTCCAAAAACATGCTTCAAAACCGAACCGATGGAACACTGCCCAAACGGTCCAAACCGATGGTTAGTACAGAAAAGCATTGGTTCAAAACCCGCACATGCTCAGAATCAAGTCGACGCATGCTTAGAAGCATTGAACTTCGTTTTATTCAGCACGTCGTGTGTTTGACGTCACCGCGTTCTGACCCGATCGGATTTTGGAACGATGGTGTGTGCGCACATCAGACCATCAGGCCACTTCAGCGGTGAACCGATGAAAACGGTCCGTCAGACCATTCTCATCGGTTTGGAACGACCGTGTGTACAGGGCCTAAGGGGTTCATTTTTTTACTGTGGGACAGTGAAAGTAATATTTACAGTAGTGATTTGCTTTTTTGTACTATAAAATGCTAATATTAGTTTTTTTAACCCCATTATGTTACTGGCCGATTAATCGATTATGAAAATTGTAATCGATTAATTTCATAATCGATTAGTTGTCGATTAATTGTTTCGGCCCTAGTCAGCTGCATCGGATATTCCGACAAAAAAATCCATCGGACTAGATTCCATCAGATATCCGATCGTGTGTACAGGGCTTTAGGGGTCATTTACATTTGCTTCAACACACTTTAACGGCTAGTTTACAATGGCTTCAAAACAAGACTTCGGACACTCTTTGTTGAAGCTCTCTGAACGCCAGTCAAAGCTCCTGTCACTAAATAAAACGGTCCTGTTTACACCTTGCTTTTGCTTCGGCTTTGCTTCAAAAATTATACCCCATGTCGCTTTAGTTGTGCTTCAAAGCATTTTCAAAACCTCCATAGAAGTCTATGGCACAGCTCGCTTAACCTCTTGACCACCGCCCCATGTCAAAAAGACGTCCTCTTTTTAAAGTTGAATATCTCGATAACGGCAGCAGCTGCTGCCACAACCGAGATATTCATCTTTTCAGGGGCGGTGGTGTACACGATAACGGCGGTCTCCGCGGCGGATTCGCCGCGAGATCGCCGTTATCGGTGGCGGGAGAGGGGCCCCCCCCCTCCCGCCGCTCTCCCGCACCCTCCGCCGCTTACCGGAGCCGTCGGTAGCGGCGGGGGGGATCGGATGTGTCCGGCAGCTGAGCGGGGACGGGACTGAAGGAGAAATCTCCTTCACCCGTCCTCATAGCTCTGCTGGGCGGAAGTGACGTCAAAACGTCAGTCCCGCCCAGCCTCTTAAAGAAACATTTTTTTTTTTGTCATTTGAAAAAATTACATTTTTTTTTTTTTTTTTTTGCATTTAAGTCTAATTATGAGATCTGAGGTCTTTTTGACCCCAGATCTCATATTTAAGAGGACCTGTCATGCTTTTTTCTATTACAAGGGATGTTTACATTCCTTGTAATAGGAATAAAAGTGATCAATTTTTTTTTTTTCAGTGTAAAAAATTATAAAACTAAATAAAAATAAATAAGAAAACCAAAAAAAAATTTTTTTAAAGCGCCCCGTCCCGACGAGCTCGCGCGCAGAAGCAAACGCATACGCGAGTAGCGCCCGCATATGAAAACGGTATTCAAACCACACAAGTGAGGTATCGCCGCGATCCTTAGAGTGAGAGCAATAATTCTAGCCCTAGACCTACTCTGCAACTCAAAAAATGCAACCTGTAGAATTTTTTAAACGTCGCCTATCGAGATTTTTAAGGGTAAAAGTTTGACGCCATGCCACGAGCGGGCGCAATTTTTAAGCGTGACATGTTGGGTATCATTTTACTCGGCGTAACATTATCTTTCACAATATATAAAAAAATTGGGCAAAATGTATTGTTGTCTTATTTTTTTATTCAAAAAAGTGATTTTTATCCAAAAAAAGTGCGCTTGTAAGACCGCTGCGCAAATACGGTGTGACAAAAAGTATTGCAATGACTGCCATTTTATTCCCTAGGATGTCTGCTAAAAAAAATATATATAATGTTTGGGGGTTCTGATTAATTTTCTAGCAAAAAAATTGTGATTTTCACATGAAGGAGAGAAGTGCCAGAATTCACCTGGTGGGCAAGTGGTTAAAGGCCCACAAAGCCTCATCAAAGGCCCACCGAAGCCTCATGAAAAGCAAGGTGTAAACTGTAAGCTAACCATTTTATTTAGTAAAAATGTAAAATAAATTGTGCACAACAATAAGCAGCCAACACGTCACTAGACATACAGTGCAAAATGGAAATAAAAAACAAAAGTGTGGCGTTAAGTGAGCAGGTGAATAGCGTTTGAACCTGGAAGGGTAAAATAGGCAATGCAAAACTGAACGTGAAAGAAAAAACATAAAAGTCCAAAGTGAATAATAAACATCTATGGAAGGTCCATTAGAGTTCAAAATAAAGTGAAAGGTCTTTCTTAAATAATCTGGGATTAATCTTGAAAATACAGTCAAAATGGTAAAGTGTTCAGTCTTACCAGATTCAATGAACACACGTACCGTATCGCAGGTGGGTCAAACAAGCACTTTTGAGGGAATCGCCTCAAACAGGAGCTCCCACCACTAGAAAAATGGTAGGAAGGGTTCCATCCAAAGTTGAATGAAGACCGTCAGATATCCACAATGGACTCCAAAACAAATGCGATGACTCACATCAAATTGTGTGCATGAAAAACATATGATCCGCACAGTGCGATGCCGTTTGACATTTAATGGTAAAAAAGGGGGTTTACACTTATAGCAAATCTGATAAAACAAGCTTGTAATTAAAATGGAGTATAGGCAACGATTCCAAGACCATCAGCCGCCATGTTTCATCCTATTGGACATCATCTGAAACTCCATTTACCATTAAATGTCAAACAGTATCACCATATGTGCGGATCATTTGTTTTTTCATGCACATCATTTGATGTGATTCATCGCATGTTTTGGAGTCCATAATGGATGGGAGGAGACGCCCTGACGTTACCGCGTTACTGAGTGTAAGGATCCGGATATCCGGACGTACGCCCACACACAGTCCGGCCGGCTGTGTTGTTTGATTTTTTCTCTGCTATCTATTTTATGTCCGCTTGATGCCCATTTTTATCACTGCAAATGTAAGTAAGCATTTAGCTGCTCTAAGTTACAATAAACCAGCGCAGTATTACGCTATATCCCTCCTTTGGTGTTTCCTTTATATTTATGGAGTCTGGATTCCAATGGTGATTACTAATGTACGGATATCGCTGGTTGAAGTTAATCTTGTGGGCTGCTGCTGGATTTATCTTTATGCCTATTATTTACTGAATTCTGGTAAGAGTCAGTACTATTTGTGGTGGAGGTCTCCTGTTTGTTCTGAACACAGAGTGGTCGTTGTCACTGTTACCTAAGATTTATTTTCATCACTACACCTGTGGACTGCTTTATAAACTGCTTGGCCTGTCTGGACTGTCAATTTGCCCATACCAACTGAAGAGACACTTATGCCATTTATTAGCTATTCATAATATGCACTTACCCCATTGAGGGTGTTTATCACCATACATAGAACTGTTTATTTTCACGTACTGTTTATTTTCATTAACCACTGGTGTTTCACTGTATTTATATCAATTTAATTAGCGCGACTTCCCCTTTTTTACTATGTTTGTCTGTGCTGTATGGCACACTTAAGACGCGGCTGATAATATATGTTTGTATCACACGTTGGGTCTGCGCAACAATATTTCCTTTTTTCCATAATGGATATCTGACAGTACTCATTCAACTTTGGGTGGAACCCTTCTTACTGTTTTTCCAGTGGTGGGAGCTCCTGTTTGAGGCGATTCCCTCAAGAGTGCTTGTTTGACCCACCTGCTATACGGTACGCGAGTCCATCGAATCTGGTAAGCGTGAACACTTTACCATTTTGACTGTATTTTCAAGATTCATCCCAGATTATCCAAGACCAACCTTTCACTTTATTCTGAACACTAATGGACCTTCCATAGATGTTTATTATTCACTTTGGACTTTTATGTTTTATTTTATTTAGTGACAGGAGGTTTGACTGGCATTCAGAGAGCTTTAACAAAGCGTGTCCGAAGCCATGTTTGAAGCATGTGTAAACTAGCCCTTAGTGTGCCCCCTTTGAAACTAGTTTGTTTGTTACAGGGGCCTGATTTAATAGCCAAGTTCCCCAACTGCAATCACTATGTCCAATAAGAGTTCCTCACATGCTAAAAAAACATAAATTATTGCAAACCAGACTGATGTAAATGAAGCCTGTTTTAAATATTAATCTATTATATATCACATAATGTAATGCCTTTAAAATTGAGCTCCAGGCATCTTCAAAACACAAATAAATACAGTACTATATTAAATTAAAAATCAGCAAATGTATTCTAAAAATGCCACTTGTTTAGGTATTTAAATTTATATGAAGATATCAGCCTCGTGTAATGACCTAAACAGAAAAACTCAGATTTGGAGAAGGCGGCCAGCACTAAGGCCAGTCAGGCTCTGTGTCAGTGCACATGTGCTGACATGGAAAGAGGAAATGGGATATATTCGTATTTGGACTGCCAACATTCTAAACATACAAAAGGTTTGTACATCTACACCGTACTGCAGGACTGGAGCAGCCCCCTTGCACTTTTTAGGCAGAAATGGCCATAAAGATAATTTTATAGTAAAAGGCAATATAATGTGCGGACATGAAATATGCGGACAGCAATAGAGCACAGGGATGACTATCAATGTGTTGCTACTCTTTCATCATCCACTCAACAGGCTTCAAGATGTGTTCTTAAACCAACTAAATGCTGCTGCAATGGAAGTCAAGGATCTGAATGGACTGTCTGATAGGAGTGCCAGGTCACAAAACTGAGTGAACAGAATTGCAAATATTTTTGGAAGATAAACAGTTTACATATATGCATTTACTTCCATGGAGTTTAACTTTTTTAAATGTTAGGAATTATTTTACATCTTCATAGTTTGTCATGTCATCTCTTCACTTCCTCTCAGAAACCTGCTGGGTCTGTTCTTTTTGAAATGCACTTAAACAGCTGAGCAGCGCAACACAGCATGGTGTATGTGGCATCATTACAGGCATTGTATTTTATCTAAACACCAAAATAAGTATTATCACAATCTTAGTTTTACCATTTATGGTCTAATAAAAGATAACATACTAACCCAAGAGCTTGGAAGGTCGGATAGACGAGCCCAATGCATGGACAAAAATAGCAGGCGTGACGCAGACTCACAAATATAGTGTACATTCAGATATTCAGGCATTGGTGAAGGCATCGTGAGCTAGAAAAAAAAAGGGAGTTGCTAATTAAATTATGTACTTAAAAGTAGTTTGGGAAATGCATTTAAAAAGCATTATAAATAAATGGTGATTCTGCGCAACATATCACACTAATGAATAGTGATATCACATAAACAAGATAAATGTAAGAGCTGACAAATAATCAGCATATAGTATTAAATGCAAAGAGAATAGTGAGTCCAAATATAAATATATATATACTCAAATAGTGAATAGTGAGTCCAAAATATATAATACTCATAAGGCGAATGTGCAAAAATATATAAAGAATATTGTGCAAAAAAAACCGGAATGGAAGTTCAATCCCAATAGTAAACACAAATCAGCTGTCAGGGCAGATATTCTGAATGCACTGGATGAAGGTGAGCACCAGCTCTATGGTGTGAGTGCACGGCCGTGCGATAGAAGATAAACCAGATCCCTGGCTGAGCTCCTGGGACTCTTACCTCTCAGCCCTCCTAAATGGGCATTGATGTACAGGTCACTCGCAGCCTTCTATGGGTGGTCCCTGTGTTTCCTCTCTTGATCTGATGGATCCTTCCTTAATTGGGACAGATGCTCCTCGAAACCAGATGGATGATGTGGGTTATAAGAGAGAGAGAGAGGGGACTCCCATAGTGAGGTAACGTTTGGTGCAGGTAAAATATGTTTATTGAGGAAAAACCTGCACTTACATTAAAAGAAAAATAAAAGTGCAACGAGGAAACAAACAGGCGGCGTTTGAATCGCCAGCTTACGTCACTCCGGGTGAATTGGAGGACGTACACCCGGAGTGACGTAAGCTGGCGATTCAAACGCCGCCTGTTTGTTTCCTCGTTGCACTTTTATTTTTCTTTAATGTAAGTGCAGGTTTTTCCTCAATAAACATATTTTACCTGCACCAAACGTTACCTCACTATGGGAGTCCCCTCTCTCTCTCTCTTATAACCCACATCATCCATCTGGTTTCGAGGAGCATCTGTCCCAATTAAGGAAGGATCCATCAGATCAAGAGAGGAAACATCAGGGACCACCCATAGAAGGCTGCGAGTGACCTGTACATCAATGCCCATTTAGGAGGGCTGAGAGGTAAGAGTCCCAGGAGCTCAGCCAGGGATCTGGTTTATCTTCTATCGCACGGCCGTGCACTCACACCATAGAGCTGGTGCTCACCTTCATCCAGTGCATTCAGAATATCTGCCCTGACAGCTGATTTGTGTTTACTATTGGGATTGAACTTCCATTCCGGTTTTTTTTTGCACAATATTCTTTATATATTTTTGCACATTCGCCTTATGAGTATTATATATTTTGGACTCACTATTCACTATTTGAGTATATATATATTTATATTTGGACTCACTATTCTCTTTGCATTTAATATTATATGCTGATTATTTGTCAGCTCTTACATTTATCTTGTTTATGTGATATCACTATTCCATTAGTGTGATATGTTGCGCAGAATCACCATTTATTTATATTCCTGTTTTATGTCATGTAAACTTAATTAGGTTTTGCTGCACTATATATTTTTGGTGGATTCACTCATTTAGGATCCATTTTAGCGCAAAAGCACTTTTCACTTTATTTAAAAAGCATTGCCAATACTATTTCAATTAAGTTAATAAAAAAACAAAAAAAACTAACATACATACATACATAAGATACTAAAACCATGTACCGTAAATTCCTACATCTCCTTGCATATCCCATTACCTTTTGGGTATTTTCAAACCCATTTAAATATTTAATGTTATACAAAATTTTAATGGCTGGAATATGGGTCTGAGGAACCTAAATAGAATTTCAGCTGTAACCTTACTACTCTTATAACTGTCCCCTCCCTCCACCTAATACATATGCTTACTAACCTGTTGAAGAAAGATGTACACCAATCAGCCATAGCATTACAATCACTGACAGGAAAAAGCGAATAACATTGGATTATCTGGTTACAATGACACCTGAAAGTGGGTGGGATATAATAGGCAGTAGGTGAACATATTGTCCCTAAAAAAAAAAAAAACGATCAAGCTTAGGGATTTGACAAGGGCCAAATCGTAATGCCTGGACCCATGCTAATCCGTGTCCATAGCCAAAAGCATCTACAATGTGCACATGCATCAGAAGAAGGTGTTCTAGTCTGATAAATCATGTTTTCTTTTACATCATGTGGGTGGTCGGGTGTCAGTGTGTCAATTACCTGGGCACCAGGCTGCCTTAGCCTCCAAATTCTCCAGCTCTCAATCCAAAACGAGCATCTGTGGAATGTGCTGGAAAAAACATGTGCGATCCATGGAGGCCCCACCTTGCAAGTTACAGGACTTAAAGGATCTGCTACTAATAGCTTGATGCCAGATACAACAGCATACCTTCAGAATTCTAGTGGAGTCCATGCCTCGAAAGGTCAGGGCTATTTTGTGGCAAAAGGGAACTAGGTGTGTCATCATAATGTTATCGGTGTATATACTTACCTTTCAGGCCCTGGTTCTGGTCAAATGATCTCCTGTGTCAGTCAGGTGATTGCACCTGGCACACATGGGCACAACCCATGGTTCTATTGGCATGGGCATTAGTGGTCCACTGCCTGTTGCTTCTTTCCCCACCAATGCACATGCTCAGTTTTTAGTGAGCTTTTATGCTGAAAATGTCCTCTCTAAAGCATCTGAGCAGCCCATTTGACTAAAGTCACGCATATGGGTGTATACACAGTGGTAAATGGCAACCCACTCCCTCCTCCTCCATGCCCACTAACCAGCTAAACACAATGGTATATTACATTTAGATTAATGAAGGCTTCAACTCCCTCTTATTCTAAAACACAGGCTGGAGGGACATGACACAGCCTGTGACTGGCAGAAATTTGCCCACACCATGTTATTTCCACAAAATAATAAAGATTTAATTTCAAATATATATTTGTATGACAATGTAAAACAGTTTATTGATATTTTTTATTTTTACTCTGTATTTCAAAGGCTGTTTTTTATTTTGAACATGTGACCAGCAGCAGGACTAGAAACTCTTCCTGCTTATGTTTCCCTGCAGACAGGCTGGGAAAGATATGGGTCATGTGACAGCCGTATATCGATTAGGAAAAAAAAAAGGTACTTCGATTTTTTTTTATTCAAAAAATTACAGTGCCATCATCCACATACAAGTAGAAGGGACAAGGTAAATTAAACAGTGTGTGTTTAGTATCACTTTAAGGGTAGTTAGGTTTCAACTGGAGTTACACTTTCATTACCAAAATCTATATTGTCATAATTTATTCTAATGTCAATGGATCAGCAAGTATTGTGTTTCTCTGCGACAGATACAGAAATAAACAAAACCATGCGACCCTTTAAACATATTAATAGTTTTCTGAACTTACCTTAGTTTGAAACTATTTTAATACACCCAGTAATGTATGATTCCACTTTCTAAAAACGTGTTTTTGCTAAAATTTTTGTCTAGTTCTCTCTCGAACATGTAAAAAAAGTATTACTAAACTTAGTAAATTCTCTTTTTAAATGACGACAAGTAGAGCAAAATACTGTGAAATTGTGGTTGCAATAGAAACATGGTAAGCATTACCTTGAAGGCTATGTGAGAATCTGTGAGAAGTGGTCCTTCAATCTCAACAACAGTAGCATCACCAAAGATGTTAGAAGCGGCATCAATGCTTTCTGATGAGCTCTGCACAGAGCTTTCAGAGGGGTTGAGAGCTTTTGCCAGAGTATCAAAGGCTCTAGATAACAAAGCAAAATTATGTTAATAAAAAATAAATACATTTACTAAATGTACAGTAAATTGGTTACCACATTAACCAAATTTCTAAAGTTGAAATCAAATACTTGCTGCATTGAGTTTTGTCCAGACAATAATTTTTTTGCCAGAACCATAAGACAATGGAAGTACCTAGTGACTTCACTGCTTGACTGGTCATCCTGTGGAAGCTCTGACAGTGAAGCATCCCCATTACTTAAACTTTCCATTATAGACAATTCTGTGCTCGACTGGGACAAGTCTTTCGATTTGTTAAAATTTGCAAGTGATGTGACAACATTGGCCAAAGTGCTTAGATCTCCTTGACAGGCTTCCACCTGAGAATAAAATTAGAAAAAAATAAATAAATTGCATGAGACTATTGACAGGCACAATTTATGGTACATTTGCAGTTTCTCAATTAAATGTAAAGCCCTAGTATTAGCAAACATTTGAGTAGTGTTCAGGACTGAAAGAAAAAGCCCTTTGTTATTTGATCTCTTCATTTCATGCACATCTTATTTCAACACTTCGAGTTTCAAATGTTAATTGTAAAAATGATTATTAAAAAATGTGATGTTTGGCCAAGACTTCTGCACTCGCAGGATGATGAAAACAGGCAGGCTGAATGTTATGCCTACTCTCCTACTTCTGAAAACCTTGATACATTTATATCAGCTAGAAGAATGTTACTTTTGCACATCTCTGAGGCCACTAGGACTGACCTGTACAAGAACAGTTTTTGAACAGGGGAATAAAAACTGTCAGGAAACTAGCCATTTTGTCCCAAAATGACAGGCCCCTAACCATTGTCTCTGAACTTCGAACGTCTGAAGGTCACACCATTACATTCCAAGACGTTATTCTTTTTGAGTTCACTATATCTTACACTGGTTTGTATACCCCTTCCCTGCCTCCAACTTTTGATCCCTCTAATATTACTTCTCTCTCAAACCCCAAAGCGTTAGGATGGATGAAAGGGCCTTTCTCACACAACCTATTACGGATGTTGAGGTCCTTACAACCATTCTATCATTTCCAAGTGGGATGGAAAAAATCCAACAGACTTTTTCCATCGGAAATTCTGACCGTGTGTATGCCCCATCGGAGTAATTCCATCGGAAATTCCGATGAATTCCATTGGAGTTTAGATAGAGAATATGTTCTCTTTTATTCCGATGGAATTCCGTCGGAATTCCGATGTGATTTTGGTCAGACAAAAGTCCGACCATGTCTACTGGGCTTAAGGTCCTTTCAGTATTTCCATGGAATTTTGTTAGACCCACGCCACGACATTAGCCCCCAAATTGGCTACCATAATCACTGCCTGCCTGGCCGGTGACACTTTGCCTCCCTCAGTGTAGAATGCACATATTATTCTCATACACAAGCACCCCAAGGGCCCCTCTTTGTGTCTCATACAGGCCCAAAGTTCTCCTAAAATGTAATTTAAATTTTTTGACAAAACTTCTCAATTCTAGACTTAGTCATGTGCTCCACACCCTGATAGGCCTGGACCATACAGGATTTAAACCCAGCAAATCTACTGATCTAAATATCAGCAGGCTGTTTACAAATAGGTATGCTCCGCAAACCAATATGGGTTCTAGGACTATAACCTTGTTAGACACTGGGAAGGCTTTTGACAATGTAGACTGGTCATACTTGTGCGAGGTCCTGAGAAGGATGGGGCTTCCACTTTGTTTTATTGCTTGGCTATAAGCAATAAAGGGGCTCAGTGACATGTTATTTCTCACAATGCTGAGGATTATGTTGCGTTAAATTTGTTACCTCTATCACATGAAGTTAGGACAAGCTTTAGGTGTGGAGCAATCTGTTTTTATCCCTCTTTGGTTAAATAAACCTTATCAAAATGAAAACAATTCTGTCCAAAGTTACCTATTTTACAATTCAAAAAACTGGATCCCCAAATACTTCTTTACCCAGTCATTTTACCTTCCTATGGGGCCCTCAACCTCCAAGTTTTCTACTCGGATTAGACTATCATATTTATCGGCGTATAACACGCACAGGCATATAAGACGCACGCTAACTTTAAGAAGAAAGTTTCAGGTAAAAAACTTTCCAAACCCCCCTGCGTATAACACGCAGGCACAGTTTACCCTCTATTTTCAGGCAAAAAAAGTGAGTGTTATACGCCAATAAATACACTAATTCTTCAAAGTGGACTGGCCATGCCAGACCTCTACACATTTTTGGCTACTCAACTGGTGACTGCTTGCTAGTGGCTCCAGCCTGATGTTAATAACTCCTCCTTAGTGTTGAAAGTTGCTATTTTACATTCTCTCGAAGCTCTCTAATCACTTTTGTATTGTGGTTTGCAGGCCACATACCCTCTTACGCCTTGCTTGCTCTTTAAAATCTTTAAAAATTTATTGATTCTTCATAAAAGACACAGACAGCAGATGTAAAAGCGCTTCAGTCTTGCGGGCCTTGTTCTCTACAAATGCCACAATATATATGTGTATAAACCCCTCCTGGCAGAACATGTCATTAATTTGCCAATTGGATAATCAGAGTTACTTGGAGGAGAGGTGAAACACCATATATGGACAGACAAAAACTAAATCGAGATACACACATGACTGGCTGCATGATCAAAAAGGCATATTAAAATCCAAGGAAACAACAATACAAAAGCTAAAGCCAAGTAAAACGGAAGAATTGAAAAAAGTAAGCAAGAATGCCCAGTGAGGGAAAAAAAATAGTACTAAAACGTCAAAGGCAGGTAGTGCAAAAAGGAATCAACATAAATATAAATCAAGGTCCCATCTGAGGTTTAACCCCTGAGGGACCCTGATTTTTAATCTAAATATCCACCATGTCTATCTAAAAGCTGTCTGTTCCTATTACCACCCCTGGGCATAGGAGTCAATTTCTCAATGCCAGTAAACCTAAAAAGGAGGACATGTTACCAGAATAACATTCTTTAAAAAGTGACGCAAGGCATTTGAAATGTGCTTTGCGTTTGGATTAACAGAGTCACAATTGGAAAGATATTAAATCAGATAATGGGATTTTAAAGGCAATTGTAAAAAGAGAGAAAATTGTAGATAAAAATGTTATTACAAAAATACCATAGGTACTCAACATATTATGCAACACCACAGTTTAAAAACTTGAATATATCTAAATGCATGAACATCTGACAGTGATGTATATTAACTGCATCAGATTCCAAGGTTCTCAGAGATGAATGGTTGTGTAGGCCGACGCGTTTCGAAAGGTGCATATATAGAACAATCTTCATCAGGGACAACAACCATTTCTGAAATTGCAGAGTACAGAATCAATGCATAAGGATAAGCATAAGGAACATGAAATGTCCTTTATGCAGGTAAAGGACCTGGCCAGTTTTTGCGATTTGGCACTGCGTCGCTTTAACTGACAATTGCGCGGTCGTGCGATGTGGCTCCCAAAACAAAATAGGCGTCCTTTTTTTCCCACAAATAGAGCTTTCTTTTGGTGGTATTTGATCACCTCTGCGGTTTTTATTTTTTGCGCTATAAACAAAAAAAGAGCCACAATTTTGAAAAAAAAAAAAAACAAGATATCTTTTTTTTCCCCAGTTTAGGTCGATACGTATTCTTCTACATATTTTTGTTAAAAAAAAAAAAAAATCGCAATAAGCGTTTAACGATTGGTTTGCGCAAAATTAATACGGCCAGATCCACGAAGCAGTTACGCTGGCGTATCTATTGATACACCGCGAAACTGCTAGGTTGCTCCGGCGTATCTTTGTTTTGTATCCACAAAACAAGATACGCCTGAAGCAGAGCTAGATCTGACTGGCGCACGTCTTAGTACGCCGTCCGATCTAAGGTGAATATTTACGCTGGCCGCTAGGTGGCGCTTCCGTCGATTTTCGCGTTGAGTATGCAAATTAGCTAGATACGCGAATCCACAAACGTACGTCCGGCCGGCACATTTTTTTACGTAGTTTCCGTAAGGCTTTTTTCGGCGTAACGTTACCCCTGCTATATGAGGCGTAGCCAATGTTAAAGGGGTTGTAAAGACAAAAATATTGTCCTCTTAAATTAAAGTCTGACAGTAGCTGATAAAGTAAAAAGTAATGTTTTGCATTATAACTAGTTTGATACCTGTTGAAATCGAGCTGTTTTATTCACCTCCGTCACTCCTGAATCGTTATTCTCACTGACTTCCTGGTTTGCGGTGCACATTCATTCTTGCTACATCACGGCCTAATGGGAACTTCAGTTCCCATTAGGCTTAGCCTCCATGCCTGTGAGGGATAAGAGAGCATCTTCACGCAGGGCTGTAGTCATAGGGAGGGGGTGAGCACATTCTGCTTTCCACCATGCAAAACAGCTCAGATGCTGGTGGAAAGCAAGAAGAGGAGATACAGGAAATGGCATTTTCAAACCTGGATTACTGTATTTTGGAGGTCAAAAGGAAAAACGAGGTAAGTGATATTTAAATGCTCTAGCTTACAGCAATCAATTGATCTAATAAAAAACGAACCTTTAGTGTTCCTTTAAGTATGGACGTCGGGCCAGCGTTGAATTTTCCGTTGTGTACGTCGTTTGTGTAAAACGCTCGCGAATAGGGCCTTGCGTATAACGGCGTTCACGTCAAAAGCATTGGCTTGTTGCGGGTTAATTTGGAGCATGCGCACTGGGATACCCCCATGGACGGCGCATCCGCCGTTTAGAAAAAACTTCATTTACGTCGGGTCAAGACGTATTATCATAAAACACGCCCCCATCTCATGCATTTGAATTGTGCGCCCTTACGTTGACACAGTTACACTACGCCGCCGTAACTTACGGAGCAAATTCTTTGTGGATACGGGAAATACGCTATAAGTTACGGACGTAAAGAAGCGCGGCGCTACGTGGATCTGGCCCATAGTGTTTACAAAATAGGGGATAGTTTTATGGCATTTTTATTAATATTTTTTTTTTTTTACTACTAATGGTGGCGATCAGCGATTTTTTTCATGACTGCGACATTATGGCGGACACATCGGACAATTTTGACAAATTTTTGGGACCATTGTCATTTTCACAGCAAAAAATGCTATAAAAATGCATTGTTTACTGTGAAAATGACAATTGCAGTTTAGGAGTTAACCAGTAAGGGGCGCTGTAGGGGTTTTGTGTGACCTCATATGTGTTTCTAACTGTAGGGGGGGCAGGGCTGGACGTGTGACGTCATTGATTGTGTTTCCCTATATCAGGGAACACACGATCAATGAAGCTGCCACTGTGAAGAACGGGGAAGGTGTGTTTACACACACCTCTCCCCGTTCTTCAGCTCCTGTAACCGATCGCGGGACACCGGCGGCGATCGTGTCCGCGGCCACGGAGCTTCAGACCGGGTCGTGGGCGCGCGCGTGACCCACGGCTGGGCACTTAAAGGGGATGTACAGGTACGTGCCTGTGCCCAGCCGTGCCATTCTGCCGACGTAAATGTGCAGGAGGCGGTCCTTAAGTGGTTAAAGAATACAACATCAATAACTTACATGTCAATATGTCTCTTTTGAACATATTGACATGCAAGTCAGATTGTTCTATATTTGCACCTTATGAAATGCAAAACCTGATAGTCCCCAGTCATCCCTATGACCCTTGGAGGCCCAGGCGCGACGTTATGTCCGGGCAGGAAGAGGTAAAAAAAGCCGAGGACGCGGCTGGAAAGGCAGAGAGAGTTTTTTTATCTCAGCCTTTCCAGCCTGGAGGAGATATGTGGGGCCTTATTGATCCCACATCTCTCCATAAAGAGGACCTGCCACGCACTATTCCTATTACAAGGGATGTTTAAATTCCTTGTAATAGGAATAGGAGTGATCAAAAACTTTTTTTCATAGAGAAAGTGTAAAAATATAAAATAATTTAGAGCGCCCTGTGTGCTCGCACAAACCCAAGTTGCGCCCACATATGTAAACGTTGTTCAAATCACACATGTGAGGTATCGCTGTGTGTGTTAGAGCAAAAGCAACAATTCTAGCCCAAGACCTGCTCTGTAACTCTAAACATCTAACCCAGGCATGTCCAAAGTCCGGCCCGCGGGCCAAATGCGGCCCCCCTGTTGATTTAATATGGCCCCCCTGGGGATTTGGATATATATATTGTTTGGGCCACAAAAGATATATACCGTATTTATCGGCGCTGCCTTGGAGGGGACAGGGAGGGGGCAGGATGAGCGCCATCAGATTACATGAAGAGAATCTCCTGTTTACTCAGCAGCTTCTGTATTGGAAGTCCCATCTCCTGGGATGCCTTTGGACCACTGTTCTGTCTATCATAGGAGGTGGGACTTTGTATTAAAGAGGCCACAGAGTAAACAAGAGATTCTCCTGTTTGCAATCTGTCTGCACTTGTCCCGAGGCCTCCGAGGCTGCAGATGGGCATCGATCAGGCTGTACTGATGGCAATGGTAAGGCTGCATTCATGGCACATGTGAGGCTGCATTCATGGCACATGTGAGGCTGCATTGGTTGCAATGGTAAAACTGCATTCATGGCAATGGTATGGCTGCATTCATGGCAATGGTAAGGCTGCATTCATGGCAATGGTAAGCCTGTGCGTGTTATATGCCGATAAATACGGTATATCCAAATAACATGCCCAAGCTCATGCTTAGTCCTGAGCAGCGCTCTGGGATTCGTTGGGGCCACAAAATAAATATAGACAGTATATCCAAATAACACGCCCAAGCTCATCTCTTCACCACACACAGCTACACAGGCAAGAGAATTCTTGTTGGGCAGTGTATGAGTTCTCAGACGAACACACTTAGACCGAATTTTAATGGTTCAAAAAATGTCAGGCAAAATATTCGGCCCTCACGCATGTTCACTTAATCAAATCTGGCCCTCTTTGAAAAAAGTTTGGACACCCCTGATCTAACCTGTAAAAAAAATACAATCATTGCCTATGGAGATTTTGAAGTATCAAAGTTTGGCACCATGCCACGAGAGTGTGCCCAATTTTAAAGCGTGACATGTTAGGTATCTTTTTTGTTTACCCCTCCTCCTTTGGAATATTCCTCTGCCTCCAGTCAGACATGTATTATACCTATATATGTGTACACTGTATTTTCATATGTTGTACATGGCTAACTCTATGTATTCTTTTGTTGTTTAATTACAAAAATTTTTGCATGGATTTTGTTCCCCCCCGAAGAAGCGAAAATCGCGAAACATGTAGGGAACATGCGATTTCCATGTGTTGTTAAACCAGAATTATATGTTTCAATGACCACCACTCATCTCAAAATTGATTGACCTCTGTTTTTACTTATTTATATTTAATAAAAATATTTTAGTATTTTCTTAAAAACCCGTTCTTTCTCATCGTTACCGCCATACCCCATGCACCGTAAAAATTCCTTTTCCCTTCCTTGCTTTGAATTCAACATTTCTTTATGGGATTAGGTGCCTTATTATACTAGTGATTCCATGAGTGCTCAGATAAACCATACATCAATGTTAGGTATCTATTTACTCAGCTTAACATCATCTTACACATTATACAAAAAACATTTTTTATTCCTGAAACTGTTGATGCTCGTCTGCTAGAAAAAAAGAAAAACATGCATTCCCTTGGAATGGCTGCCTTTGGGAAATATTTCTCCACACATTCCTCTAAGGAATAACCCATTCCCTACTACACTACCTTATGATTCCCGACCTGTACTAATGAGCCAAATTTAAAATTAAAACGAACTAGCATATTGCAGGCAACCACAATTTAAATTCCTTTCAATGTTATTCATGCTAGTTATGACCTTCCCTCTTATCAGTTTAGATATCTGCAGATTGCACATGCCTTCCACAGTCAATTTTCTTCTCTACAGCTTGTCCTGACCTATCCCATCTGGAAAATCTGCTCAGAGCTGACCAACTTCCAAAACAAGCTTCGGCTCTTTACCAACATCCCATTCTGGTAAAGCTTACAGATCTTACAGCCCTTAACCGCTTCCAGTCTGGGCCAATTTTGGCATTTCTCTCTTACATTCTTACATGTAAAAATCTATTCATTTTTTTTACTAGAAAATGACATAGAACACCCAAAACACACACACACTTTTTTTTGTGGGTTTTTTTTTTTGTCTTTTTTAGCAGAGGCTCTACAGAATAAAATGGTGGGCATTGCATATTTTTATGCAAATGTTTTGGAAATAATACACTATAATGGATTTTAATGCACAAAAATACAATGTAATAACCATTTATTGGGTAGATAATAAAATTGTTATGTAGAGAGTAAACAGATTCCAAATAGGTCATGCTTTAAAATTGCATCAGCCTATGGAACAGCGCCTAATTAAAGTACCTAAAAATTTCCATAGGCAAAACTTTAAAAACCTTTACAAGTTACCAGTTTAGAGTAATGCCCTGTACACACGATCGGTTCATCCGATGAAAGCGGTCTGTTGCATTTTTTCATCAGATATTCGATGAAGCGGACTTTCATCAGTCTTGCCTACACACCATCAGTTAAAAAAACGATCGTGTCAGAACGCGGTGGTGTAAAACACAACAACGTGCTGAGAAAAATGAAGTTCAATGCTTCCGAGCATGCGTCGACTTGATTCTCTGAGCATGCGTTGATTTTTAACCGATGTATTTCCCCACAGACAATCGTTTTTTTCTATCGGTTTTTTAACCATCAGATGACTTTAAAACAGGTTCTACGTTTTTTCACCGATGGGAAAAAAAACGATGGGGCCCACACACGATCGGTTCGTCTGATGAAAACGGTCCATCAGACCGTTTTCATCAGACGAACCGATCGTGTGTACGCGGCATTAGTTACACAGGAGGTCTGGCATTAAAATTATTGCTCTCCATCAGGCGTTTGCGGGGATACCTCATGTGTTGTGCGGTATACCATTTACATATGTGTGTGGGACCTACGTGTGCATTTGCACGTGAGCGTTTTAAAAAATAATAGCCAAAAATTATTTAATACTGTAACTTTGGTCTGATCGGCTGCTTCCCTGGCCGGTAATGGCCAAGAAAACAAGTGATGAAATCCTTGTTGCTTCCCATTTCTGATGGCACACAGTGGGAGGAACAACATCTGTTCCTCTCACTGTGTGCCTAGAGCTGGATGCCATTGGTCACATCCATAACGGGCTCTCCGATCGCACGGGAGTGCCGAGTAAATGCTACGGCGGGAGAGGAGTGAGACCTCCTTCTGCTACATATAAAAGTAATCCAGCGGCTCGCAGAATCACTGGCCCAACAAAATGATATCTTTATCATTGCTGCAGTGATGACCGAGCTATCACCCTTCCCGTCTGAGGATGTTCATAAAACGTACGGCACACAAGAAGTGGTTAAAAAAATGGTTTTAGGACACTCTGGACCTGAATAATAAGGACTGTTCTGAACTCTGGGACTTACCCATTAGGCAAATGGTGTCAGCTAGGGTTAAACTAATCTAATTTAAGATACACTATATTACCAAAAGTATTGGGACACCTGCCTTTACATGCACATGCATGCAAACTTTATTGGCATCCCAGTCCTAGTCCGTAGGGTTCGATATTAAGTTGGCCCACCCTTTGCAGCTATAACAGCTTCATCTCATCTGGGAAGGTTGTCCACAAGGTTTAGGAGTGTGTCTATGGGAATGTTTGACCATTCTTCCAGAAGTGCATTTGTGAGTGCATTTGTGAGGTCAGGCACTGATGTTGGACCAAAAGGCCTGGCTCGCAGTCACCACCAAACCAGTGCCACCTGTTAGTGCCAATCAGTGCCACCTGCTAATGCCATCTGTCAGTGCCAATAGTGCCGTCTGTCAGTTCCAAACCACTGCCACCTGCCAGTGCCATCTGTCAGTTCCAAACTAGTGCCACCTGCCAGTGCCAACCAGTGGCATCTGTACTGAGGACATCAAGTGTGTGCTAGAGTGACAGGAGCAAGCAGGACGGTGTGGAGTGGGTGAGGTTTTTTTTTTTTTTAATCGGCCTAAAATATCAGCCACAAAAATTGGCATCGTATATCGGTCACCCCAATTTCTAAATATCGGCATCGGCCAGAGAAAAGCCCATATCGGTCGACCTCTAGTACAAAGACAGGTGTGTCTTGCCTACAGTCAAGCATGGCGGTGGTAGTGTCATGGTCTGGGAAGCTACAGTTTATTGAGGGAATCATGAATGTCAACATGTACTTTGACAAACTGAAGTAGCGCATGATCATCTCCCTTCGGAGACTGGGCCGCAGGGCAGTATCA